>NW_024582793.1:461504-468283 GCF_018398535.1 Haplochromis burtoni
TTCTGCACATGTCGAGGAGCGTGTCAGGCTACATTTCACTGTGTGTTATACTTGTATAACTATGCATGTGACAAATTAAGAACCTTGAACCTTGTATCTTGTTCTATTTATGGTAATCTCAAAAAACCCCTAAAAACAGTCATTGATCACTGTCGGCCTCTTTCAGTTTTTATTACCGCTAATCATTTTAAGGATCAGTTTTTAAAACCTTACGATGTAACTACAGCCCAGCCCATGCATCAGTATATTAATGACTGACCTCGTTTTGTGGATGGATTATCTCACTGGGTGTAAAGTTCAAACTATAGGGTCGTTGGGAGATGAAGTTCCAACCAAAGAGAGCGACAGTTTTAAGGGCGACGTGCGGACGCGCTGTGTCACGGAGAATGCTTACACACAGTGCACGCAGTGTGCAACTGTGTTTTGGGACTGAAAGGTGGTATTGTTGGTTGACTTTCTGCCTGTCAATCAATCTGTCAATCAATGTTGACAGGTAGCGTGAAACACTGCATTTTAGAATCGGCGAAGAGGAATGCTGAGCAAGGGCGTAAGCATTCTCCATGTCACCGCGCCTCCATGATCACTGTTTTTCTTTTAAAAACCAGCTGAAAACTACTTTTTTTAGACAGATATTTGGATGATGTTCTTTCGTATTATGTTGTTTTTGTGCGATATATTTTTAAATTCCCTGTAAAGTACTTTGTAATAGATTCTTTGCTTAAAAAGTTCTAAATAAATATTATTTACTTAACTGTGCAGAGACCAACCCCACTAAACTACAGCTCAAGAACCATTTACAGAAAGCTAACCTTTTTATAATCTGTCTGAACTCCGGACACTTGCCTCCCCTCACGAACTGAGATTAGAGACTTAAGAGTAAAAATAAGAATGTGACGCCATAATAAGCTGCTTGAATATCCTGTGTCCCTTTTTAAGAAGACACACCATAAGGACTACAGCATCGCACATTGAGATGCACACGAGCTAAGTTTGAATAACGCCTCCTCAGGAATTTTACAATCCTGTGAAGACAGCTAATTACCAAAGATGCCGCTGTGTTCAGAGGGGTTATCTTCCGAGTCCTCACGCACTACAGCCAGGAGTGAGGGACACAGCTGGGCTTGATGACTCCAGCTCTCTTGCTTTTGAAGCCTGAGCTCAGATAACTGCTGGTCTGGTCGGTTAGTGGGCATCTGAAATTACACCTCCACCTTCCCGGAGTGGCCTGCCCGTCAAGTCCCTCCACTCCTTTGCACTGTATCTCAACATTTACAGTCTGGTGCGGATAAAATTGAAACCCTACCTCTAGCCATCGCCAACAGTAAAATTGCAAGCATGTTAGGAACAATTACAAAGGAGCTCGGGTATCGACTCAAAGCAAAGCTTGGAGAATTATTACCTGACTCTGCAGCTCCCCTCAGCTTTGCAGGGCTTTTCGGCCAGTGACATTACTGTTGTGGTTGCTTTTACTCACAAAAAAGAAGAAAAAAAAAGCTTTCAAAAGTCACCTTCGAAAACCTATTGAACACCGCACAGCAGATGGACACAATCAGAGACTAAAGGCCTCTTTACACTGTTTCATTTTGGACACCTTTGGGAAAGGGCAAAAATCTGTGGCCGTCTCTCAAATGCACCAATCAAAGACAGCTGCCCTGTGGCAAAATTTACACCTTCACTAATTTATAACCAGGTTCTGACTGTGTGACTCACGCTCCCACCAACATCCAAAAAAACCAAACCAAAAACAAAAAATGATGCCAATTCCCCTTCGAAGGTGACTCCATAAGTGGACCATCACATGCAAAAGCAACAGAAAGCAACATAAAAGAAAAAATATATATTTCAAAACAAGTTTTGCGTACTTTTATGTAATTTCCACAGATAAGAGCAGCACAAACCAGATGACGCAAGCAGATGATTTATCTCTGCCCTCATATTCATCAGCTTTATGATGTTCTTTAATCACACAATCTGAAGCCGAGACCTGTCTCACGTTGTGTGACATGAGTCTTACAAAGGTTGCTTTTACAGTCTAGTACACACACAGATGAAAGCATCGAAACATTCACCAGGTTGATTCTGTTCATCTGGATGTGGAATTTTTAGCATTTACTTACCTGGATGATTAAGCATGCATCAAGAGATTCACTAGTAGAGCTTGATCAATGCCGGATTTTGTTTTTAGGACGGATACTGATATTTGTTTTTTTAAAACTCCACTGACATATAGTTTTTTTCTATCATAGACATGAAACAAACAAATTAGCCTAACATTTCTTACGTGCTGCAATTTTTGAGTCCACGTTAAAAGATTCTGTGAAAGCAAACAAGTTTCGAAATCAACTTTTCTGACAGTTACATGTTGTGCAACTAGTTGCACAGTCTTAACTTCTTCCTTTCATTGTTGACAAACTGTGATAAATCTAACAGCTAGATAGAAACACAAGTGCAAATTAAGGATACATACAAAGGCTGGCATGTCAAGTTAAAAAGTTTGGGTTACTTGTTTTCACTTGGGGCATGTGCTGCTCAGCGAGATTAATGGCTTAGTGAGCTTCTTTGAGCTTAAAGTACCCTAAATCCCCATGGTAACAGGTTATATGTTAAGCATATAACCTGAGGACAGTTTTAGAGTTTTGGTTTAAAATCTAAAATCTGATTTAAATCTATCATTTACAGCACGTTTAAAGTGCTAATCTTTTAAAATCTCTGCTGGGAAAATATGTTTTATATGTGAAACACCTGTTTACTCAGTAACATTAATTTGAGTTAATCTGCCAATAAACCTTTAGTGTTCAATAAATCCGGTTTAAAGTTTCAGGGCTTCTAATCTGCAGCCATTACCTTAGAAAAAAACCTGAGCGCAGAAAGTACACTCAGCATAACTTGAATTAATATATTTATTTTACCGCTCGGCGCATTAAATCACCAGATTATTAATTTTCTGCAGCATTAATTTTGTCTTATTTGCAACTGTGTTGCATTTTACTCAGATACTTTTTCTGTTCTTTGGAGAATTTTAATCACTATTTATTATCACCATCTGATAACGTCTCTGGCTAGACTAGGTGGCACTCACAGGGATCATTTTTTGGTGGAGGAAGTGTCACATTACCTACAAAAATGCCCATTTTTATGTGAGTGTGCAGAGCTTGAGGCAGAAAGCCCAACTTGACAGAAAAAACTGATAAACACTGTCATGATGCCCATTACCTCCAACTCAGGCTAACGCAAAGAAAGCCTGGCTCTGTTGAACTTTGTTCATAGCATAGCCCTCAGGTGATGAAAAACATGCTACTGCAGGTTTAATGCAATTAAAAAATAAAATCAATATGAACTGGTTTTGGAAAAAAAAAAGCATTCTGAAAACCTCAATATCAGCAGTACCATCTTATACTTTAATCAATGCAACTATTCCGAGCACCTTCGAGGCTGCAGCGGTGCAATATCCACTTCACGGCCCTGCTCGTGAACAGATCGACTCCTGCACATCTATCTCTTTACAGCCTAATCCAGACTAAAGCTGGTATGAATCACTTCCCCTCTCAGACGTCCTCTCATCTGATGCTAATAAGAACAGTCAGTCTTTGACTCCAACACTGTTACTGGGTCATAGCCGACTTCAATTATGCATTTCATCTGTTAGCATTTTTTTCACCTCCTAGTATTTTTAGAGTCATATTCATGAATGCACACACACACACACAACACTCCCTCTCTTTTACATGTGTGCGTGTGTGTGTGTGTGTGCGCGTGTGTGTGTAATTAACCTCCCAAACCTTCCTTTCAACCTAATGTGTTTCTTTGCAGTGTAAATTCTCACTAGTTTTACAGAACCTCTACACCCTTATCATTTTACATGTTTACTACCTTCATGGCAGAATGCAGCTTTGGGTCACATGACCAGAAAGGTTGAAAAGGAAAGAGATCGTGAGAATCGTGAACACACGATACTGACCCACATGCTTACTATGCTGCAGTTTCAACGACTAGCTGATTTATATTTACACACATTTTTCCAATGACGACTTTGAGCTGCACTCAGCGTGTCAAAGAACTACATGCTGGTCAATATCTATCAGTTTGATAAAGAAATAAAGACTCTGTGTGTAAAAATGGCTTGATGTATTTGCTGTGGTGGAGTAAATGTGGTGTGTTAGTGTTAGTGTGTGCAAAGAAAGGAGCTCTCCTTAACACATTTGCCTTGTCTGCACACACAGAGGGAGGGAGCCCCATTGGAGACAATAAACATCCAGCTGCAGACACAAAGAGGTGCCAGCCAACGCGTGGATGCGATTAGCTAGTTGTGTGTAATAGCAGTAATACAGCAGTTGTGTGACAGTCACAACGCTTTCACACAGCGCGGGTGTAAATCTGTGTGTATCAAGCATTCATTTGCACATTTATAATGCACTGTGAGAGGGGGTAAGAACATCTATGGTTTGAGAAGTAGAACTACAAAGCGATCCTGCGTTTTTGCTCTGGTTTATTTTATCACATATAAATGAATAACTTAACAAAAATAACTTTACCTCTACAGTTTAAACAGTGACCATTAAATTCAACTTTTGTCCTTGTCCTTGTAAACTCCGTGAAGCCTTGAAAACCACAGCGCACATAAATATTCAGCAGCTCTACACACGCGCACACGTAATAACACTTTTCTGATGCAATGTCACTATAACCTGGAGAGGAGCTTTGAATTCCCTTCCCTGAGCTGTTTATGATGCACAGAGAAGGAAAATACAAAAGAACAGGCCGGTGCCTTTGATTCCGGTGGACTACGGAGAACAGTGCGGTTGTGCGCGTGTTCTCACTGTAATGAGTTTCAGTCGACTCCCAAACTCCGCCGAGGTTCTTGAAGGCTGTGTGCGCGTTTCTTTGGCAGGTTTAATGTGTTACGGTGACATTCAGCTAAAAGTGGCGACAGCTCAGTGATAAGACTTCCTGTTGCTGATATCAAGACAACTCGCACTACTTCAAAAGACATCACGTTCCAAACCCTCCGCATGCACAAAAAATAAAAGGCTTAATTGCTCTTGACACCAGTGTGTGTCTGTGTGTTGTTGGTCCTGTTGTTGTTGTTTTCACTGCTTTCAATCACCTGGTGTTAGTCTGGGAGTGAATGTAAAGTAGAATAGGTTAGCTTCTAATTTTAAAAACAAACGGCTACAACTGTGTCACAATGTGTTTAAACACCACTCGCATTTAATCATTAGTCATTATTCATCTCTGGCTCTCTTCAACAGTGTGTATTCTGTCCTCTTTTCCTCCATTCACCCCCAGTAGGTCTTGGCAGATGTCTCCCCCCTCCCTGAGCCTGTTCTGCGGTTTCTTCCTGTTACGAGGGAGTTCTTCCTCCCCACTTTCCCCAAGCGCTTCCTCATAGGTGGTTGTCTGATTAATGGGAATTCTTTTTGTTTTATTGTAAGCTCTTTACCTTACAATAACGAACCTTGAGGCAACTGTTGTTGTGTTTTGGTGCTACATAAATAAAACTGAATTGAAGTGAACTGAGTTGAGTCTGAAGGGAAGCAGCAAATGTAACTTTTGGTACACAAAGCAGGTTATTTCCACCTTAACTAAAGTGGCACTGATTTCTGTTTGCGTCAAAGCGCTATTAATGTAATACTATACAACTGTTTTTAATTTAATTTAACCTGGAGCTCCTTAGTTGGCCTTGGTTTGCTGTTTTGTGTGGAGCTGCTCCAGCATGTGCATCAATAACTGAGCGCTAAGGCAGCGAGAAACCTCCGCATGTTCTTCCCAAGTTGTAGAGCGGAGTGGGGCACTGGCTTCACAGTGAGATGTGAATGAAATCAATCCATTGTGGGGCGAAGCAGAAAAAAAAGAAAAACACTAAACAGCGCCGGGTAACAGGAGCGCGTCAGAAACGGTGAACTCTGCTGCCTGTGTCAACAATGCCTCTGTTTTTACTTAACAATCTAACCAATAAAAATGGTTAGAAAAAATGAGCCGCTGTTAAAATGAGCTTCCTGTGATGGTTATGCTGCTCCGGAGAAGTAACGAAGACAAAGCGCTGTCGGCTACATTCTCATCCGCATGTTTTTTCTTTTTATTTAGGTTTTTTTTTTTCCATTTCAAATTCTCGGTATTGCAGCGCTTTAAGCAAACATCGTGCGAACACATCCTCCCCTTGTTCCGCTCCGCGTTCGTGCACAAAGCGCTCTTAATCAGAAAATGCAGAACTGTATCGAAATCCTAGGGAGAGCAAACAAAGCCTTACCCAAATACTGTTACGGGTCCTCAATGGATGCTGCTGCTGCGGCTTTCCGGTGGTTCATTTTGCTCCCGTCCCCCTTGTTGCACAGCGAGCATGCGGCTCGCTTTGGCTCGCCTCTGCTCTCTGGTCACTGTGAAGATATCCACTACTACGCTGAGAGAGCAGAGCGGCTGTGTTGTCTATCACATTGTTGCTGGCCCTTTTTTTTCCCCCTTCTTTTTTTTTTTTTTTTTGCGTTTTTAAAGGGGGCGGGGCCAGCGAGTTGGTTTTTTTTTCCTTCCCTTTGTTAGTGCGCCACGGATAAGGCTTGCTGGCCAGAAGGAAGGAAAGAAGGGATAAAGGAAGGAAACTGATATTAAAATTAAGTTTGATTTTGACTGTGAGTTGGATGAGGGGTCATGGTGTGCAAAATGGCAATAAGGCAATAAGGCTAATATTGATACAGTGATTCCAAACCTATGCAGTCAGGTTAGCAGAGGTGTGGACTCGAGTCACATGACTTGGACTCGAGTCAGACTCGAGTCATTAATTTTAT
>NW_024582793.1:474583-494929 GCF_018398535.1 Haplochromis burtoni
GACTTGAGGATAAAGACTTGAGACTTACTTGAGACTTGCAAAACAATGACTTGGTCCCACCTCTGCAGGTTAGCCCTTCATACTGAGACTTGGAAATTCAAAATTTCAACAACAGACTGTTACTGGAAAATATGAAGTTCTTTTCATTGTTATGTTGCAAGTTCATTGCCTGATGAAGGCTTAATTCTTTGTGGTGCTGGAAACATTACTCAGAGATTTTGGTCCATATTGACATGATAGCATCACAGAGTTGATACAAAATACCGGCTGCACATCCATGATGCCAATCTCCCATTCCACCATATCCCAACTTTCTCATCCAATGATTGTGTCAGCCAGATGAATACAAAGAACTCAATGTCGTGTTCAAGAAACCAGTTTGACATCATTAGATGTGTAGACTGTGCTCACAACAGGATGAGCATGGTTAACAGCAATAATGTGTCTGTGGGGTCAGTTGGTGCTATGGCGCCCAAAGTGCGGCAAGAAAAGAAGTAGTTGTCCCCTACCACCACCACCACCAGCCTAAACCACTGATAAAAGGCAGGATGGGCCCATGCTTTGAGGTCGTATGATGCCAAATTCTACCCTTATCATCAGAATGTCACAGCAGAAATCTAGACTTTTGAGACAAGGCAATATTTATCCAGTCTTCTGTTATCAAACGTTTGTGAGCCAGTACAACTTGTAGTCTTGGTTTCTTAACCCACAGGAGTGGCACACACATTAGTTTGCAGCTGCAGTCTGATGCTCAGTTTGAACTTCAGCAGGCCTTCTTGGCCATATCCGTGTGCCTAAGTGCACTGATTTGTTCCCATGTGATTTGATGCCTTGTGATTTGCATTAATCTGCAGTTGAAGAGGTATGCCTAATGATGTGGCTGGCAAGTGCGTATGTTTTTTCTTCATGTAGGCTGTGGCATTTAAACAATGCTCAGCTGGAACTATCCTACAGACAGTACTATGGGGCCCAACATGCAAAGAAAATATCTCCCACATCAATACACCCCCACCAGTCTGAATTGTTGTAAAGATTTTGGTGATCCTGTGTGAATGGTAGCCTGAGTTTCCTGTTTTCACCTGATGGGAATGGCACCAGGTGTGATTTTCTCTTTCAAGGATCAGCAGGCTTTGTGCTCAGAGATGCTCTTCTGTATACCTTGGCTGTAACATGCCAACTTGTCTTCCTATCACCTTGAAGCAACCTGGCCATTCTCCTCTGATCTCTGGCCCTCCTCATCTCGGGACATTTTCTCTTTTTCACACCATTCTCTGTTAAAGCCGAAAGCTGGTTGTGTGGGAAAATCCCAGCAGATCAGTAGTTTCTGAAATACATAGAGCAGCCCATCTGTCACAACAACCATGCCACATTCAAAGTCACCTAAATTACATTTTTCTTCCCCAATTCTGATGTTTGAACCTTGTATTTCAGAAAATCCATATCTAAATGCATTGATCTGATCACATGTGATTTGCAGTAACCAGCAAATGAACAGGTATACCTATTGATGTGGCCAAGAAGTGTGTGATTTTGTCTTCGGGTAGGATGTGGCTGCCATATGATTGACTAATTAGATATTTGTGTTAAAGAGAAATTGAACAGATGTACCTAATAAAACAATAATTGAGTTTATGGCCATATGATCATCAAATTCGATTTGATTAGACACTCTCTCTACTTTTAAGATTTTTTAAGTTAGGAATGGATCATGTGACCCTGAATCCACCCTGCAATAGGTAGGGCTGCTGGGGGATACCCGTGATGCATTGAGTATTTCTTCTTCAGTCACCTTTCTCAACCCCTATGTGTTAATAGACCTCTCTGCACTGAATCACACTTGTTATTAATCTCTGGCTCTCTTACACAGCATGTCCTTTGTCCCAACTTCCTCCTCTCACCACAGCTGCTTCCGCTGGAGGTTTCTTCCTGTTGAAAGGGAGTTTTTCTTTCCACTATCACCAAAGTGCTTCCTCATAGGGGGTCATATGATTGTTGGGATTTTCTCTGTATGTATTATCATCAGAGATGAGCATTACTGTAATCCGATTACCTTTTTTCAAGTAACGAGTAAAGTAAGGGATTAGTATTGCAAAAAAGGTCATTAGATTGCCGTTACTTTCCCGTAAGCACGCTGCGTTACTGCGTTACTAAAACTGTGATTTTTTTTTTTTTGCGAGAGTGTCTCATGACAATGACATAAGCGAGTGCGACGTTCGTGGCAACAGCTGTGTGCAGATCAACAATGGATAATATAAGGAGTGCGGCAGAGAGTATGACCGTGCAGCATTTAAAGAGTGGAAGTACTGACCTTACTTTGAATTTGATTCCATAAAAAGTGATAAAAACATTAGTGTCCACTTTTCACTGCGTGGGAAGAAAACTTATTTTTACAGCGAAAAAACCCATAAACTTCCAAGCAAGCACCGACAGTACGCTGCCACGGGAATCCTTCCACTGACCGCTACGACACACCTGCACCAGGGCAAACCTCTGCCTGCCCCACTCCTGCTATACAGGTGAAAATAGAGCAACAGGACCGCTGAGTCTTTGATTTTATTTATTTTCTGCTGTGTTTTACTTGCATTTATTTGAAAGAGTGAGTGTAAACACAAAAAACCTATTTTATTTTATGTGCTGGAATATGAAGAAAATAGGTTTAAATGTTAAACAAATTTCTTCCAGTCAGAGAATGTTGCATATAATTTAATGTTTGTTTCATGCGTAAAGTTAAAAAATTAAAACTAATAAAACTAGTTTCAAAAAGAGACTTTTCCATTTAATTACATTTTGTATGATGGATTATGCAGAAAAAATAGAATTGGGCTGAAAACCTATTCAGGTTGTAAATCCTTTTTTTAAAAAGTAAGTAACAAATTACTTTTGAAAATAAGCCATCAGTAAAGTAATGGGATTACTTTTGGGGGGAAGTAATCAGTAATTAGTTACTGATTACTTTTTTCAAGTAACATGACCAACACTAATTATCATAGGGTCTACGATACGATATAAACCAACTTGAGTTGACTGTTGCGCTTTATAGATAAAACTGAATTGAACTGAATTGAATTCAAACAGTGATTCTCCCATTTCACTCAGTGCTAGGTGTATCCGGGGAGGAACCAAAGACAAAATCATTACATTTCTTCCTGTATGTTTGTTTATACGTGTATAAATACGCATATAAAGTCTGTTGTTTTACAATAAAGTCAGTAATCCTTTTGAGGGAATCTTTTATTTCTTCTTTGGCAAGAGCTTTTGCTTTAAACAATGACTACTTCCCCAGACTCTACTGATGAACAAAAATAGAGTCTGAAGCATTACTCACAAAACACCCACTGTCACACTCCCAACATGAATGCAATTAAACCAAATTAATACAAATCTGGTGCTAGATGTGTTTTTAGTGTTGTTTCTGACATCAGTGAGATGACTTCACTGAACAATAAACAGATGGAGTGTGTTGCATAACAGTTCCACAGAATCTAGTTTAAAACCAAACCATGCATCACCACACAGTGATCCAGTTTCAGAGGATCTCAGGACTCTTGCAGCGTCACATGAAAGCAGAAAAACTGCACATTTCTTTGATAGTGGGCTCTCTAACTGAGAGAACAGCAAGGTAATATGGTGGCTGTGCTGTGGTTAAATGTTGTTTTAAACCACATGATCTGCCAGAAAAAAATACTTTCCCCTGCCCCCTTATTCAGAAAGGGTTGCTTCAGCATGTACAGTTCTCTACGTGTTTGATCACAGATCGTTCACACTACATATTGTTCCTCATGCAACCTCAAAAGAGATTGGATCTTGGCCTGGGACCAAACTGTGAACATTTCACTTGTTAGGCAAACATGTAAGCCACTACGCTGCTGAGCTACTATTTATCAGCCAGAACATTTATTAGTTAGACATATGGAATAATGTGTGTGCATAGCCTCAATTTCCTAATATGCATTATACTTAAAAATGCCCTAATGTGATTTACAAATGAGCATTTATTTTGAAGAGCAGCTTATTTTGTAGCTACAGCATCTTATGTTTTTAATAACTAATCCTACTGAGTAATGTGATTTTACACCAAACCCAGAAAAACGTAACTAAACATTTTCAGCAGCAAATCTTTACAACCTCTTTTTTTATACCCTAGATAGAAGCTGACAAAACAAGGCCTCTCACACTGGTCTTAGAGGCTTATTAGAGGAGTGAATTGACTTTGAGGTGTTTAAGTTAGGGATTTATTTTATTGTGATCAGAACATTTTAAATTGAAACACAAGAAATTTCATGACAATTGACTAAACAAGGTGAATTCAGTAGCTCTGAAACATTTGTTTAGCAAAGCTTTGTGTGACTGTATTAATATTGTTAACTATTTGGTATTGTATTGACCCTACAATATTGTATTACTGTAGGGTCTTTATAAAAAAGCACTTAGCGGTGA
The DNA here is from genome assembly GCF_018398535.1 of Haplochromis burtoni. Classification (NCBI taxonomy): domain Eukaryota; kingdom Metazoa; phylum Chordata; class Actinopteri; order Cichliformes; family Cichlidae; genus Haplochromis; species Haplochromis burtoni. The sequence goes on from NW_024582793.1 coordinate 479,021, forward strand.
CTGTTGTTGTGATTTGGCGCTATATAAATAAAACTAAACTGAGTTAAACTGAACTGAACTGAACTCAAGGGGACTAGCATCAACCCATCTAAAGATCTATATAAACAGCACAGATCATTGGTGTGGGTCTTTGAGACAAAATGACAAAGTTTAGAGAAAAGAGATCAAAATACTGACGTTCTCTTGACCCATCTATCCACCCCTACCTCCACAATATATTGTTTTAAGCCACTCACTGACTCTCTTCTTGAGAGAGCAGTCTTGTTGTTGTTGTTGTTGTTTTTTTTAGATTGCACTATGGTAACATGGTGGTTAGCACTGTTGCCTCACAGCAAGAAGGTCCTGAGTTCAATTTCACCATCAGTCGTTCTGTGTGGAGTTTGCATGTTCTCCCAGTGTTTGGGTGGGTACTTTCTTCCCACAGTCCAAAGATATGAGGTTAGTGTGGCTAAGTCAATTGGAAAGTCTAAATTGCCCGGTGAGTGCGAATGGTTGTCTGTGTGTGGGTGTGGGTCTGTAGCCCTGCAACAGACTGGTGACCTGTCCAGGGTGGATCCTGCCTCTCACCCTATGAGGGCTGGGATAGGATCCAGCGACCCTGAAAAGGATAAGCGCAAGTGAATAGATGGATGAGGCTTTAATATATTTGTGAATTGTAGCTTTGTGTGTGCAACTGAGCGGTAAGACAAGGTAGGGCAAAATATGCTAGATACAGTGCGGCTCATTTGAGTAGCCTTTTGTTGACGAGCTGCCACTCTGTACTGTTTGATTAAACACTTCATTGGTCTTCGGCTTCAGCAGAGAAACTGTCTAACAGATATTCGCCAAAGTGTGAATGATTTTCTGTTGTATGTGTGTGAGAAAAAGAGAGACAGTTTGTATTTGGCACCCTTGTGCAGCACTGGGATGAGCTAGTGTAATGCAGGTTGTGCTTTTGTGTGCTGCTCTGTTAATTGCCTCATCAGTAAATGTCAAACGTTCAAATGGCTCTACCATCTAGATTTATTTATTCATTTGTGTCCCATCAGATGCAGGCGCTCCGGCTGCATGCTGCAATTATTGCTGCATGGCCAAATGTGCCGATGAATAATAAATCACAGCACAAAGAAATCTAACTAGCTGCCGGTGAACCGTAACACTAACTGGAAAGTAAACACAGTAGTAGATGGTGTTTATGCTCCTCTATCCTCTTAACAATGAAAGGGTGCTGCGATGGCTTCTTGTAAAATAGAGGAGGGACACATAAAGTGGTGTAAAAGGTGTTAAATGTTCCCTGCAAACAACGACAAATACACGTACACAAAGAATCAGAAACACATGGCTACGTATGCATCAGGGAATGAACACAGATATGCAAAATGTCTTTACAATTTTCAGCCAAAGGTAATAGCCACATTGCACATGTGCGGTTCTGTTCAAAGTGAAGCTCAATAACAGGCTATTTGGAGGCAGATGACTCACATGAACTTACTGGTGTACTCAGAGTCTGCAAAACACGGAGAATGTGAGGGGGTTGTGGGAAGTGTGTTTATGGCCCGGAGCAATATGTTAAGACCCCTGCGCTGAAATGGCTCCTACAGATCGGCTGAACTGTGTGACGCTTCCATAAGTCTCCACGGAGGATTTAGGCTGTCAGGCTGTCATCTGCTGAGGCCGGCTGAGGCTAAGAGGTAACAACAAAAGGTAACAATTTTACCGCCGTCGTTTAGCCGCTCCGGTTATGAGTGCCACGACCCTTTGTCCTTTCGCCTGTCGGGACCGGGACGGCCCCCGGTTCTGGTCGGTCCAGCTGCCTGCGGTCTCCGTTTTTGGCCGCGGAGCCGGTGTTCTGACCAACCATCCTACTTTGGCAAAACGTCCTAGTAGTAGGAGTTTATGGACATTTCTGCAGTCACAGAGTAATTCCAGCACAAATTTATTATTAACAAAGGTAGGATGATTTGCCACTTAATTTTAGCCGTTAAAGTATGCTTCTGGCTGATATTCACAAAGGTAGGATGGTTCCCCATTGAATTTTAGCTGTTGAAGTATGCTTCTAGCTCAGATTAACAAAGGTAGGACAATTTTCCACTAAATTTAGCTTTTAAAGTATGGTTGTAGGTCACATTCACAAAGGTAGGATGGTTCGCCACTTAATTTCGTGTTGTGCGCATGCGCAGAAACAACAGGTAGGCTGGTTTGTCAGGTAGGATGGATTCCCAGAACACCGGCCCTGCTGCTGGCGCTACTGACGAATAGCTGTGGCGTTCATGGGTGCGCGTGGGAGACAGCGAGGAGGCCGCGCGCGGAATCAAGGATCAGAGGATGGCCCTCTGCTCGGACGAGGCTTTTCAGGAACTATTACAAAGAATCCACGACATGGAAATGAAAATCCGACGCCTTGAGGAGAACGCCAAAAGCAAAAGCAATAAAACTCTGCCGGTGGCTTACGGCAAGCAACAACCGGGTGGATCAATAACATCAACACAGAGTGGGACCCCTCCAAGCGGAGGACGTTTGTCGGGAGGAACTCCCCATTCATCAGACCTTTTGCCCCCACTTAGATGGGAGACTCCCAAGAAGATAAAGGAACATCGAAATACACTCCAACAAGAAACAACTTCGATTATTCCTCTAAAAACTAGATTTGCACCTCTCAGCTCATCACCGTCCAGCCCGCAAAGACTGTCAGCTGCAGAGCGAGGTCACCGGAATGTAAATAAAGATAAAACAAGCCGCACGAAATGGGCAAAGAGAACAGAGAACAGCAAGCGAGAGCACTTGCTATTATTCATGACGGATCAATCAAAGGAATTGAACAGCTATGCATCAATACTAGTGTCTTTAATTGTCCACAAATGACAGTTGTTGTTCATGCTGGAGCTGCTGACATCCTTTTGAAAAAATCCGAAATTTTAAAGAAAGACTTTTTGGATTTACTTCAGAACTTTGACAACCACAAGGTGCCACTCCACGTATCTGGACCGATTCCAGCAACGCCCTACGATGAAGAATATAGCAGGATGAAATCGTCCAGCAGGTTTGTTAAAACTGTCTGTGCTGAAAGGTCAATTCGATATCTAAATAATTTTAAGATTTTTTGTGGAAGGAAGCGCCTGTTTACAAGAAATTAACGTAACATTAATAAGAAAGGTCAGAGGCTTTATCTTCTGAACTTGTTGTCTCACGTGAACTCATCGCCCTATTCTCAAATTGAGATAAAGACGTCTGTATCAGCTGAGACACACAGTGGACGCCAACCAGCTGTATCACACAGAGACCATGACGTACTTGCACCTTTCAGTGATAAGCCTGCCAGAGACGTATCAGCCGACCCAAAAACAACGGCACCTGACGACTCTCAAAAGAAACACAGAGTTTCAGCAACGCTGTGCAGAAACACATCAGTTGGCATAGCTCAAACAGCTGAGCTACTATGCCAGCCCACTTCACTTCCAGCAGAGATTACAGCGACTCCAGCCAAATATGGAGGTTCAACTCTGTGCAGAAACTCACCAGCTGATGCCTGTACACCTTCATCATCCTCATCCTCATCAGTGATCATATCACCATTTCAGTCGTTTCCCAAACCCCTTCAAACCCAAATAAACAGAGGGATTCGTCTGACACCAAAAGTGGGACCGCACCCACCTACTAATTATAAACAATATGGTTCTCCACTCCACCTAACCGAGTCTGATATCTGATACCGACGGGACGCCGTTACCAGATTGCATCATTCCCACCAAAATGTGTCCGGTCACTCTCATTCATATACTGAAAGCAAAATACCACTTATTATAGGCAACAGATCCTTACACACTAAAAGTACTTATAATCGAACAGTACAGAATCTGAATATAATACTGTGCAAAAATAATCTCTCAATCACTGAAAGAAATATTAAAGCAGCTGCACTAAATATTAGATGTCTATCAGGGAAGTCTCTCCTAATCAATGATTACATCATTTCACATGATATACATGTTCTCTTTCTTTCAGAAACTTGGTTAGATGGAAATTCAGAACAAGCTGTATTAATAGAGACTTGCCCAACTGATTATCACTTCATTAGTGAGACCAGAAAAAAAGAAAAGAGGTGGTGGTCTTGCTGTAATCTTTGACCAATCACTAAACTTTAAAAAGGTATCGCTAGGTGAGTTCAGCACCTTTGAATATTTAGCTACTGAAATAAATGAACCAAACAAAGTTTTATTTCTAAACATATATAGACCACCAAAATCTAATACAAACTTTTTTAATGATTTCAATGACCTTTGCTCTGCAATATGTCTAGACCAGGGGTGTCAAACTCAAATACACAGTGGGCCAAAATTCAAAGCTGGAACAAGGTCGCGGGCAAACATTAATATTTATTGAAAAAAAAAAATCTTCCTCCAGATATAAGAATGAATCTCTTCTTATGGACTCAAACGAGTTTTGCTGAAAAACTGAATATGGAACAAGCAAAGCTTAATACTAAACAATATATATAGTAGCTGTGTAATACCAGTAGGCCAGCTCTAATAATAATTTGGTATGGCTTCGCCAAATTTGGCCCGAGGGCCAGAGTTTGACACCTATGGTCTAGACTATGACCAGATAGCAATTGTGGGAGATTTTAACATTCATACTGACAAGCCTCAAGATAGCGGAACAAAAGCATTAAATGATGTCCTCCACAACTTTGATCTAATCCAGCACATTAGTGAGCCAACGCATAATCGAGGACACACTCTGGACCTACGTATTAGCAAAGATCTATATATCTCTAACATTGCTGTTACAGATATTGCATTACCTGATCATTTCTGCATTTCATTTGATAGCAACATCTTAGCCAATATACCTAATCAGAGTAAGATCACTGTTAAAAAAACGATTCCTTAAAGAAAACTCAGCTGAATATTTTAAACTGATGTACACTTCCACCTTGTTTAAATCACCAACATCCACCAACACACATTCAGTAAAAGAACTGACAGATGATTTTCTATCCAAAATCTTAGACATGATGGATAAGATTGCACCATTCAAGGTTAAAACTGTCTCTAGTAAAAAGAAGTCTCCGTGGAGAAGTGATCCACTGGTATGTAATGAAAAAAGAGAGTGCCGGCGTGCTGAGAGAAAATGGCGGAAAACTCGACTGCAGGTTCACTGATATATAAAAAGAGGCTGAATAAGTATCAACTAGCCCTGAAGGATGCAAGGGAGTCGTTTTTTTCTGAGATTATTCATAGAAACAACAATAATGCTAGGACATTATTTGCTACAGTGGAGAGATTAACTACTCCTCCAATGGCAATAGCCCCTGAACTAAGCTCCACCAGGGCCTGCAATGAATTTGCCAGCTTCTTTATTGAAAAGATCTTGTATATCAGAAGATCGATTGGCACATTAGTTTCAACCCCAATACGAACGTTAAGCCCACTTATGCAGAGAAAATGACTCAATTTCAAACAATAAATCAATCAAGCCTCGATAAAATTATTGAGAATCTAAGCTCTGCCACCTGCTGCTTGGATATATTACCGACAGGTTTTCTTAAAAAGGTCCTCCCAGCCATCAGGGAGGATCTGATCCAAATAGTTAACACATCCCTCCTATCAGGTGTCTTTCCCAAAGCCTTAAAAACAGCAGTTATCAAACCAATATTAAAGAAAAAGAAAAATCTCTAATCTTCCATTTATTGGTAAAATTATTGAAAAAGCTGTTTTCCAGCAGTTAGACAGCTTTCTCACAATGAACAACCGCTTTGATATTTATCAGTCTGGTTTTCGTAGGCACCACAGCACCGAGACAGTCCTTGTCAAAGGGTTTAATGACATCCGTATAAATACTGACCATGGGAAATTCACAGTATTGGTACTATTGGACCTTAGCGGGACGTTTGACACCGTTGATCATATTACTGGAACGTCTAGAGAGCTGGGCCGGACTCTCTGGTACAGCACTCGACTGGTTCAAGTCCTACCTTAATTAAGAACAGGAACTTCTATGTGTCAATTAGCCAATTTTCATCACAAAATATAGAAATCACATGTGGGGTCCCCCAGGGTTCCATCCTAGGACCCCTCTTATTTAGCATTTACATGCTCCCGTTAAGCCAGATTATAACCACCAATAATATTAACTACCACAATTATGCAGACGATACTCAACTTTATATCTCAATGTCACCAGGTGATGTTGAACCAATCCAAACTCTTAATAAATGCATTGAGCAAATTAATAATTGGATGTCTCATAATTTCCTTCAACTGAACAATAACAAAACTGAAGTACTTATCTTTGGACCCCAAAAAAGATCGATTAAATATCAGTAATCAGCTCAAACTGGTCCAACTAGAAACTAGAAATTTAGGTGTATTAATGGACTCAGACCTGAACCTCCAGGGCCACATAAAAGTTATAACAAAGTCAGCCTTCTATCACCTGAGGAACATTTCTAGGATTAAAGGACTGATGACACAAGGAGACCTAGAAAAACTCATCCATGCATTTATCTCTTGATTACTGTAACAGTATCTTCACCGGTTTACCCAAAAAAATCAATTAGACAACTGCAGCTGATTCAGAACGCTGCAGCTCGTGTTCTCACTAGAACCAAGAAAATAGAGCACATTACTCCAGTTCTAAAGTCATTACACTGGCTCCCTGTAGCTCAGAGAATAGACTTTAAAGTGGTGTTATTAGTTTATAAATCTTTGAATGGGTTAGCACCAGAGTACATTAGGGATCTGCTATCAAGGTACAAACCATCTAGATCAGTCAGGTCCTCCAGCTCTCGTTTATTGACCATCCCTAGAACCAGAACTAAACATGGAGAAGCAGCTTTTAGTTTCTATGCTCCTCACATCTGGAACACACTATCGGGAGAATGCAAAGCTGCAGAGACACTGAACTCTTTTAAGTCTAAAATTAAAACTTACTTATTTAGACTTGCTTATGAGTAACTGATCCTATTATGGCTACCTGTTTGTTTTAATTTTTTCATAGAAATTATTGTCTTGATTCTTGTTTTATTGTAAATGCTTTCTTTTATTTTACTTTTATAGTGTTGAAATTGCCTTGCCTTGCCTTACAGTCATCTCAACAGTTCCGCAGCCAGTAAGCAGCTCTTTGTTGGAAACCTGACTCAGGTGCTTATCATGTTCCTCCAGGTGTGTATCAGTCAGCAACAGTTCATAACACCACAGTCTTTGTAGTGGCGAACCAGAGAGGAATGAGTGAGGGATGCGAGTAACCAGCTGGGATGGTATTTGCGTCATGACCGAAGAAGCATGACTGTTTATTTAGTTTATTTTCTGCACAGCTGCAAAGTCAGCATCACCACTAGTTGAAAAGTTCTGTAGAATTTGTGTAAATAACTGGGACTAGAAAAAGTACCCAGTCTGCCACAGTGTGAAAACAAAAAGTTAAGATTATAAGTTTAAAGGAGAACCTTGCTTAACAGCCAATCATCAGCCTCAGGGGCTAAAAATAGATAAATAAATAAAGCCAACCCAGAAGTGCTGAAAACACAGATTCCCTCCTGTTAAAACTGCTAACATGGCATCAGAAACAATCCTCTATGCAGTCTACTACAAAACATGGTTGTGGCCTCTATAGCTAATTTTCTCAGGGGTGAAAACTGAAATTCCTGGTAGAGGTTCACACCTGCAATACTTTATTATACACTTACCAGCAACTTCCCAAGTTCATAATACTTGTCTTCACCAAGGTGCTAGAAACACTCCTCATAAACTTTAGTCCATATTGACATGATAACATCTGACAGCTGATGCAAAATACTGGCTGTACATTCATGATGCAAATTTCCCATTCCACCGCATTGGAAAGGTGCTCTACTAAACTGAGATCTGTTCACAGTGAAAACCATTTGAGTGCACTGTTCAAGAAACCAGTTTGAGATAATTTGAGATTATCTCAAACAAATCAGATTGTCTTAAACAAATCAGATTATCTCAAACAAATTTCCTCGACAGCATTACACCATGATCAACACCCTGAATCATTACAAAAGTAGCCCACAGACTGGATGTACTTCTGGATTGTCAATGCAATACTAGTGCTAGTTAGCAAACTTTGACTAAATATAAAATTCTGATAAAGTTTAACAGATTGTTAGTAGCGGGGCAGTAGTTTAAATGTAATGTCTGTATAGGTTCCTAGTCATCCAGGTCATTATAGTCTAAGGAGCTTGGAAATAAAGAAGCTGTACATGTTTAGGTTTGTGGAGACTTTTCACCTCTCATCCAAGAGGGTTCTTCAGGTCTGAAACCAAATGGTGGAGAGTCCGAGGTATTTACCAAAACCCCCACTAAATACCTGGGACTTTCCACCCTTGCATGAAAAGGCATGAAAAGTCTTCACGAAACTTAAAAAGCTTCTTTCCAAGATGCTTATCTAAAGCTAATGTGATGCACTGAATATGTTTGCAGTCCACTGATGCTGGTTATAATCACCTTTGCAGCATATGAGTTACAACTGATGATCTTTTGACATAACCACTAAACCACCAAATTAAGGAAAAGAGCTACTAAGATTCTTCAAGGTTAGTATTGTAAGTTGCAATCTAGTTAATCGAAGCTTATTTTAATACTAGATAAACAGTCCTTTAATTCATTATACTGTTGATTGTGTTTAAAAGGACAATCAACAGACTAACAAAGACATGGTATTATCTCTTCAATCTAATGTTTCAGGTTAAAACACTAAAATAAATGCATGAAGTCAGGTAGTGAGCACTGCCATCTCTTCAGCTTTCGTCTCTGTGCATGCATTTGCCACCAGCACCAGGCTTATCTTCGCTACCTGCGTAATCATCGCCGAGACTCATAACTGTGATTAAGATGAATCAGAGTGCAGTCAAAGCTTCCTGCCACTGCTAAATTCATATCTGAACATCTGCCCATCTCTCTAATCTAACCCACTTTGTGGTCCCTTTCAACTAATTGTGGACATTAGGAACCTGCAAGAGCGTGACGGTTTCCATGGTGATACACTGATGTGCTAGGGTGTTTCAAGCCTGCCATATCCTGGTCATTTCACGCCATCTGTTTCTCCTGATCGAAATATCTCAACTGATTTGGAAATTATGTGCGTCACAAAATCATGAAAGCCTTTATGGGCTCGCTTGAATCGACGAACTGCTGCCTGTTAGTGTTTGATGAGAGGTTGACAGAATGAAGATGAGACATACGGATGCTTTACATTCAGGCTCATATTCACGCCTCACACACAACAAAGTGATCATTAAACAGCAGCAGTAGTGGAAAACGTGTCGATGTCTTGCTGCTTAACAGTCAGTAGAGAAAGGCTGTATTGATTCCCTTGTTAATTTCTGATCATCTTTGTTCATAAGAACAAAATGCCAAAGCTGCAGTTCCTGAAATACAGTTTCACCTTTCCAAATAAAATAGCTTGCCAGGGCTATGCTTACCTGATAGGTCCTCATGCTACTCAGTGTTACAAACATAGCGAAGTGGGGAAAATTGCCAGAGTTGAAGCTTTGAAGCAGGAGTCCACAAGCTGGTGGGTGAACTCAAGATGGGTACATCCATATTTTATATGCAGTCTGTGGTCTGACCACTATGTAGACTCAGCAGAAAAAAAGTTGTTTGTTACTCCGGTGTTCAAGAGCTCCACTGAGTCTGATGTCACTGTATTGCAGAAATTTTAGAAAAACATTTCAGAACTCATGAAATGAATTGATCAGCCCAAGGCATACTGTGGAAAAGTTTCACTTTCCAAAGAGGCAGACTTGAGCAATAGTGTTCCAGACTTTCTCGATACCTATCAAAGTCGTGCTTTGGACATTTGTGTTCTTTTGTTCAGTTTTCACTATAGGCCTTGTACCTGAGCATTTTCAGAGAAATGTTCTCTTTGTTTGTTTGTGAAGCAACCTAACACTGGCCTATGAATTACTCATACATAAAAAGACGCTTAACTTAAGAGATTAACCAGTGTTGTGTCTACATCTTATCAAAGAACCAATTTTAAATGGTTTCTATGGCCACTTTGTTCTCATTTCTTTTGTTCAATCTATGAAAAATGCCAAAGACAACACTATTTGACATGCAGAAAATAGCATTTTTGAACCAAAAAGATGATTCCCATAATGTATGTATGTACAGACCATGGATGGTATCTGAAAGTCATCCACTTAAGAAACATGGAATGAGTCAAGCAAACACCTGACACAGGTCCTAAAAGGCGCATCTGTGCCTCAGTTGATCCATCTGCTGTTCTCTGAAGCCTCATCAGAAATGGTCTCAGTGAGAGTGTGGCTGTCAAGAAGCTATTCCTAAGGAAGGGAAACTGGGAGAAATGGCCGTATATGCCAAATTACACAAAACCTGGACTACAAATCAATGGCAACAGGTCTTATGGAGTGATGAATCCAAATGTGAGCTTTTTGGATTCTCGTCAATATATGTGGAACAGGTCATGCAGGAGAGAATTACAACAGTGACTGCCTACAGCCATCTGTAAAACATGGCAAAGGTTCTGCATTTCAGCCTGTGGTGTGAGGAATCTTGTCAAATTTGATGGAATTATGAACATCAGATTAACCATGCAATACCATCTGGTAAATTTCTGATTGGCATCATTTTTCAAACCCAAGCACACAGCCAATGCAGTAAAAGCATACACGGATAGAAAAAAAACACAATGGACTGATAGTGATTGGACTTCAACATTAAAACTGGTATTGCAATTATTGAAGCCGTGCGGGATCATCTTGACAGAAACAGAACAAAAAGCAGCCAACATCCAAAGAAGAGCTTTGAATGTCCTTGAAGATCCCTGGAGAACTATTCCCGAACACTCCACTCCTTGAATAAATTACAAGACGGGTTACTTGAGAGTTCAGGATTTGTTGAAGAACAAACACCCTTAAACACACCCTTAAAGTTAATATTTGGTATGACCTCACCAAATATTAACTTTAAGGGTTGTTAGAATTGTGCAAACTCTGTTTTACCTAATATTCTGTGTTTCCATGTGAACTATATTGCCAAACGTATTTGCTCATCTGCCTTCACACGCATATAGTAAGTAAGTAAACTTTATTTATTAAGCGCTTTTCACAGACAGGCAATCACAAAGCGCTGTACACAAATATTAAAATAAACAATAAAATCAATAGACAATGTAAAAGATCAAATGTAAATAATGTAAAAAAAATATAAAATTTGTAGATCAACAAAAGGCTTGTTTGAACAGAAGAGTTTTTAACTGTTTTTTAAAAGAATCCACAGAGTCAAGCAAACGTAATTGTAGTGGTAAACTGTTCCACAGCCTTGGTGCAACAGACTGAAAGGCTCTGTCCCCTTTTGTCTTCAGTCGTGTATGGGGAACAACTAAGAGACTCTGAGTCTGTGAGCGGAGATGACGAGCAGCAGTGTATTTTAAAAGAAGCTTGGATAAGTAATCTGGAGCCTGGCCATTTAGTGCTCTGTATGTTAAAACAAGAATTTTAAAGCGAATTCTAAACTCTATTGGGAGCCAATGTAAAGAATATAAGATGGGAGTGATGTGAACACGCTTGGTAGAGCGAGTTAGTAATCTGGCTGCTGCGTTTTGTATTGTCTGGAGGCGAGAGAGAGATGATTTATCCAAGCTAGTAAACAGGGAATTACAGTAATCTAAGCGTGATGACACAAATGCATGAATGAGTTTTTCCAGTTCAGCTGAGGAAACCATATGTCGCAGTTTAGATATGTTTCTTAAATGATAGAAACAGGAACGAGACAAAGATTTTACATGAGAGTCAAGGCCCAGAGAAGAGTCAAATATTACTCCAAGATTTCGAATATTTGACTTGACAGATGGACAGAAAGAGGCAAGAACCTGACTGATTTTAGAATGTAGCTCAGGAGGAGCTATGATCATGGTCTCGGTCTTGTTAGTATTTAGAACAAGGTAGTTGCTTGAAAGCCAATCAGAAACCTGGGTTAACTCATTCACTGCCAGCCATTTTCAAATCAGGTAACTCCCCACTGCCAGGGTTTTTGAGCATTTTTACTCATTTTTGAAGAGCCACAGAAAACTGTGTGTTATGATCATATAAACGCTGAACCTACCAAAATGAAGAACAGACTCTCTTCTTTCATCCAAAAAAAAAGCTTGTTTCTACCATTTTCCATTCTTTAGTAATCAGCTGTAGAAGAGAGGTGGGTTCCACCAAAAATGCCTGTTTTGACCAAAAAAAGGGAGAAAACGAGCTTTTTGTGAAAAATACATTTCAAGCAGAAAAGTGCCTTTGACACTAATATTTCTTGCTTTGTGACACCTCTAACATATAAAATAGTTTTTCACTTCTATAAAACAGAAATAACACTGAGAAAGGTTATGTTTTATCAAAACAATTTATTTACAAATATATGAAAAAATAAAATGTACATAGTGAAACATTTATTCACAATGAATAATTCACTTTTGTGTGGTAATCATTATAACACTTTCCGGGATGCAAGGGCACACAACAAGACTTGCACCACATTTTTGTCTCACTGCGCAATCCCTTACGTCCCTTACAAGTCTGATATTCACTGACAAGCTGCCCGAGGTTGTATTCTAGCCCCTCCCATTGAAAAACGTAATTGACGTCTATAGACGTCAATGGCAGTGAATGAGTTAAGTTTTCAAGACATTTCAATTTCAATTGACATTCACTGCCATTGACGTCTATAGACGTCAATGGCAGTGAATGAGTTAAGCACTGGACTAGGGTGGACAGCCTATCCAGCTGATGAGGCTTAAAGGACATATGGAGCTGAATGTCATCAGCATAAAAATGATAAGACAGGTTGCTAAAAGATTGAATGATACCAGCTAAAGGAAGCATATAAAAAGAAAATAGTAATGGACCTAAAACTGAGCCCTGTGGGACACCACAGGTCAAGGCAGCAGTGTTAGAGGAGAACCTATCAGTCCTAACAGAGAATGCACTGGAGTGACATCCTTTTCTTAATCCTTACTTCCTGTGACCACAGAAAGAATAGCTACTGCATTACTGCAACTAATGCGGCACACTCCACAGGTTTAGGGGTGTTTATGGACAATTTTAATCATTCAAAGCCCATCTGTGAGCTCAGACACTGATGTTGAACAAAAAGGCCTGGCTCACAGTCCTGAGTCTAATTCATCCCAAACATGGTCTGTCTGGTTGAGGTCATGACTCTGTGCAGGCCAGTCGAACTCTTCCACACTAACTTTGCTCATTTATGTCTTTATGGACCTTGCAGATGAACAGGAATGGGCCATCTCCAAACTGTTCCTGTATAGTGCTCTTGTTGTTCCTATAGTTGGGAGCATGAAATTTGTTATATTGTCTTAGTAAGAATCTCTTTTACTGTGGCTAAGGGGCTAAGCCCAACTCCTGACAAACAACCCCACACCATAATCCTACGGATACACCACAACATCCAACATTTTGCATCATGCTTGCTGATGCAAGACTTGGATATAGCTGCTCACCATTGGAAATGCATTCTGTGAAGCTCTCTTTTCCCACTTTGTTATAATACCACTAACAGTGGAATATTTAGGTACGATGAAATTTCATTACTGGACTCGTTGCACAGGTAGCATCCTATCATCGTACCACACTGGAATGAATAAATTATTATGAATTAATGACTGATTCATACAGTCAATACATGAGGGGTGACTCAAGACTTTTGCACAATACTGCAGCTTCTGGTGGAGGGGGCAATTTTAAAATCAATTAGAGCTAATCTGGAATCTGGAACTAATTTATAACTCCCATTTCTAATCTGATGGTGACAAGAAAGATAGAAAGAAACGTGTAGAAACTCTCATTTAACAGGTCGTGTAGTTATAGGTGGACGCACAGCCAGAATAGCAAATGTTTCTCCAGCATATGAGGCTGTAAAAGTTAAACCGGGAGTGGAGAGTTATCAGTGTTACATAACACAAGTATGGAATTATTTATTTAGCAAAAGACTTCTTCTTAGAACTTTTGAATAATAAACTGTCAGACAGTAGTGACAACAAGTAATGTGATGGGTTTTTATTATTAATTCTCTCATTTGCTTCCATCGTTTGGGGAATAGTGAACTCTGTGTAATTAGTCTAGTCATAAAATGCATTTAGTTAGTGGGACGAGTTTGCTGATAGTTCAGCATTTGCACAGAGAATCAATTTAGACCTTTTTTTTTGCTGTTTTCTTGTGTAATTAGCTTAGAAAACTAGAAACAAATTTGGGCCATAAAGGGGAGATATTTTTTATCCCCCTTTGATCATTCCCCACACACATTTTTATTTATTTGCTTTTATTTTTTTATTTTATTTCTGCCCAACTCCATTAAGGCTATCCATTTTACAGAAGACCACCAACACCACCAAACATATGACTGGTACAAGCCCTATTTGAGAAAGAGGGATTATAAGATCACCAGAAATTTTACTACTTTAAAAACAACCATAAATTGCAAAATTATTTTTGTTTAATTTTATTTATTTTAATCTGAATTTGTAAAATGACATTATCTTGGTGTAAGAGTCATAATTACAAGCTACTGGAATGGGCTTACAAATTTAAGTTTCATGAACACAAAGCTTGGAAAGATCTTTGTGAACAAGGGCACGCCTTTCTAGAGCAAGTGCAAAATAACACAAGTGATATTTTACAGTAGCTCCTATTTTGATCTCTTTCCAAAACTATTGCTCAAGACAAACAGAAAAGAAAGCTGAGCTGCAGGAGCACTGTAGATGGTGAATCAAAGAATCACAAAAAAGAGGGATATAACGGTCAAACGAGTCCAAAGGAACCACTTAAAGTGCCCCAAACTCCACAAAGACATTCAACAGTCTTGGAAAATGAAGTAAGCAAAATCCTAGGGCTGAAAAATCCATGAGGAGCCAAGCATAGCTGAAAGACACTGCACTAAATTACCCCAAAAAAGTCGAAAAACCAACAAAAGAAAATCTGTCATTTGCTGCAGCTTATGATTGCATTCTCCTTTTATTTTCTATTTTCAGAAATTTTTCACAGAAGATTAACCTAACATGTCACTGTAGGAGTACAGTTATGTGCTAAAGCTCTTGCCACTAACAAACATGCAGGAGCAAACAAAGACAAACTGCATTTTTTTTGAAATAGTTCAAACCAAAGGTGAGGTTTGCAAGTAGCTTTCTGCCCCTCTTTTCTTCCTTTAGCTTGCTTCATTCCCCCATCTACTTTGTTCCACCTAAATATTACATGTGCATTAGGGAGACTAGCAGATGATGGATGTGTGGTAATAGTTCCACCTGTTTTTTTCCACATTTTCTCCAGTGCTCAACATCTACAGCATGAACTCAACAACCGAAGACGGGGAAATGTAGAAACAGCACCTCATCGTAACAGAAACCGTTGATATCTTCGTGACCTCCGTCTGTGGAGGAAGACAGACATCCAATGTGTCCTTCAGTATACACAGTCCTCTACACCAGCACTATGATACTGAAATAGTAAAAACATTTTTTTCATCATCAGTTGACGAAAAACAACAAGTCTCTCAGGTAACCTTCACGTTTACATTTACGCTGTATTTTATTAGTTGATACTTTTTACTTCTTGTCTTTTTATTGTGTGTAAATTGGTTTGTGGCTTGTTGTGACTATGTAGTTCCTCTCAGTTATGTGACTACATCACAATAAAAGTTGTGGTAATGGCTATTTTCACACTTTTACTTCGCCTTACAATAGTTTATTGTGTGAAAGCATGAGCAGAAATAACACTAATATAACACATTTTAACAAATCAGAGAGGTGCTGGGATGCAATGCTTAAAGTATAACCGTGTTTTAGATAGAAAAATATCTATCCAAACCTACTTTGGTGTTATGTAAAAAAAGTACTTACAGTGGGGCAAAAAAGTATTTAGTCAGCCACCGATTGTGCAAGTTCCCCCAC
>NW_024582793.1:496362-501052 GCF_018398535.1 Haplochromis burtoni
CTGGTGCAAATTACTGACCTCTGTCATCATTTTAAGTGGGGGAACTTGCACAATCGGTGGCTGACTAAATACTTTTTTGCCCCACTGTACCTCCATGTCACTGGTTAAAACATTAATTAGATGTGATTAATCACATTTATTTTCAAAAGCTCAATTTCACTTGCCACACTCAGGCCTGATTACTGCTAGACCTACTTAATCAAGAAATCACTTAAACAGAACCTTTCTGACAAAGTGAAAAGATCTCAAAAAGCAGCACCTCATGCCATGATCTAAAGAAACTCAAGAACAGATGAGAAAGAGTCACTAACATGTATCAGCCTGGAAAGGCTTACAAAGCCATTTCTAGGGCTTTGGGACTCCAGCAAACCATTATCTTAATCCCACTGGCCCAGGAGAGGCATTTAAGGTGGTGATTGGAGCATATCGTGCAACCAGTCATGTACACTGGGAATGCACATGCTGCAAAAAAACAAAACAGCACTGGCAAAAAATAGAAGACGTAATGTATTTGCTCTGACAAACACAAGTTGGGACTTTAATCATAAAATATGAGATGAGGTGTTCATATGAGGTGTTTGTAGAAAATAGACTGGGAGTTGCTGTAGTGTGGGGCTTTTCTGGAAAAGGGTCATGTAAGACGTGGAGATGCTGGGAAGGCTGAATAGAGACTGACTCAGCCCAGTCAGGAAGCATGTGAGTAATAGGGAGTAATAGGCTCAGTCTCTGCCCAGCCACACTAAAACAAACTCTGAGTTTTCAAGTTAAAACTAAGGAACATTTCCAAAATGCTGGACTGGAGTATGATGATATCCTCAAGCCACTGTCTTACTGCACACCTGAGAAAGTGCTGCAAAGTAATGATAAGTCGCAACAGGCTTTCATAATTATACTTTATATCCAGGCGCCTTTAGAGTCATCTTGGCAGTTGGTTTTGTACTTTATGACACATCAATTGAAGTCTGCTCTCTTCATCACATTTGCCCCAGTAACACACTTCACACTCACATTTTCAGCACCCCATGGCTGAGAGGACAAAGTGTGAACAGCTTCCTAAATGGCTGATCACATGATTGTGAATCAATCTAGTCAGTGGTGAACCTTCCCAGGATTGGGCGGCCTACCAAAATTACTCCAACAGTGAATCAATGACTCATCAGGAGGTCACAAAAAAACCCAGAACAACATTTAAAGACGTGGAGGCCTCACTTGACTCAGTGAAGGTCAGAGTTCATGATTCAACAATAAGAAACAGACTGGGGAAAAATGGCATTCATGGGAGAGTTCGAGGAGAAAACCGTGCAAAGATCTCTGTCTTAATAAATAAATAAATATGGGTAAATTCCCTGATGATTAAACATGCCACTATTTTGCTGGTAATACCTGAAATGAGGGGTTGTATTTGTAGGGTCTGAGCGGGGCGGGTGGGGGGTCCATAACCCCCCTAACCCCACTGGATATTACACCCCTGCTTCTGTCCATTATTAAAATTTGTTTCATGACCTGAAACATGTAAGTGTAACAAAAGGATTGTAATAGGTATGCAAAAACCTCAGAAAGCACGAGGGGTGAAAATACTTTTGGTTGTCACCTCAGAGCACATTTATGCAAACAGGTCTACATTTTAAAAAACAAAGCACTTTTTTTGGCACTTCCTGGTAAAGTTCTGTATTTTTACTCCAAGAAAAAAAGAGAAGCTTTCAGAGAAAAAGGATGTTTGCGTGAAAAGACAGCACTTCCCACAACGCAGGCATTATTGCAAACTTTCCTCGTACAGCACAGGTTATCAGGACAAAACAGGAGAGAACAACCTGACACGCCTGTTGAGTCTGGCAGACAGCTGTTAACCACACATGGCCAAGATGTTCTTAAGGTGGTCTGAAAATAGCAGTATAACCATCTGTAATTGCATGTGAGCAGGCCAAACTCCATCAGCTGAAAGGGACCATGTGATGAAAAAAAGCTTAGGAGCAGCTACCAGAGACTGCTCACGTCGAGAATTCATTTTCAGTCTTTATAGCTGTGGTGCTGAGAAATAGTGCAAAGGAGACAAGCAGAAGAAAGAATCTAATGCCAGTAAAGTTTTTCCCCCGTGTGTTATGAAACATTAAGCAATTAGCAAGATTTATGTTTTCTAATTGATCGCTTCAGTTAAGCAGATGTTTTCTGTTGTTCACGTGTTTCCATACTGGTATAGATCCTTACAGGTGGTGCCTGAAAATATGGACACCCATCATTTAAATGTCATTTTCAAAGTTGCTTGACTTTTCCACAGAGATTTAAACATGCCAGTGTGATGGCAACAACTCTGCCTGTAAACCTATGTTTTTATTGCAGTGGATCCACAGAGTATTTGGATCTTCCCACTTCCTCTCACTTGCTGCTATATTCATTTGCACTGCTGTTTTCACAGTACTGTTGGTCCCCATGAGGCTTCTCTGAGATCTCTTCACACTGTACCTGTCACTTCCTTGGAGATGTCAGCCCTGCTCCCACAGCCTAAGCATAAGGCAATAGCAGACTGCTTCACTTCACCTTTTGTCACTTTTAATACTCTTTGTGTCTCTGGGGCTTCAGGACCGTGTTCTGCTATTTATTTCTTCCTCACAGTATTTCCTGCACAGGCTTCACACATTTGGAAATAGCAATTAGTCGTCTTTTTGCACGTCTTACAGGGGAGAGCTCGCACTCATCTCTTTGCTGATGAGATTTTAGTTTGATGTCACATCCCTGCAATTCCTCACAAGCTCCGCCATCATCCCATGACATCCTAAACATTTTTAACAGCCGCTATTTCTATCTCTGACTTTCTTACTTTTTCTCCTGTCCTACATCTGATTCTCCTGGCTCTGCTTGCAATCTGTTATTTGACTCGCATAAGCTGGGTGCAATTGTCATTATCACATGTTGTTGTTGTTGCTGCTGTTATTAAGATATTGTT
This sequence comes from Haplochromis burtoni, assembly GCF_018398535.1. Lineage (NCBI taxonomy): Eukaryota > Metazoa > Chordata > Actinopteri > Cichliformes > Cichlidae > Haplochromis > Haplochromis burtoni. The sequence continues at coordinate 499,304 of NW_024582793.1, forward strand.
GATATGATAAGTCTTCTTGAGCTTTATGAAATGATTGTGTAATCCTTTCTAAGCCTTCTCCAGAGAAACGGTCAGGTGCCTTTGGCCTAAGTATGAATTTCAGTAATTAAAAAAGAAAAAAACAAACAGCCACATACAGAGCTACAGTGTTTTTGCAGCTGAGCATCCATCAGCTTGTTTTCTAGTTGTGTATATTTTGGGTACACAGGCAGATACTGTGTCATACTCTCTCTCTCTCGCTCCCCCAGTTCCATTCTGTCTAACTGGAAAAGACAAGGATGAGGGTGGTCGCTTTTAAAGAGACACATCCTCTGGCAGGCACTGCTCTGTATGGTCTTCCATTATGTTGCAGCACCCGCCTTGCGCTACTTTGGAACTAGGTTGTTTCCATGACGACCAAGTATGTGATGGACAGGTCTGTGTATGATGGCCGGTCTGCTGTGTGAGCTTCCACCCTCTGCTGTCTTCCAAACTGGATGCTAAGGTTTTGGCATGTCTACTTGTTAATGTATTCGGTGCATAACACAAAGTCTACATATAAGGATTCGATATATTTGGTTATAAATCTGTGTGTGTGTTTGTGTACAGTGATGCATTCACTGTCAGCCAGCTGTAGGAATCAAATGGTTGCCTTCACACCCTGCACTCAGCAAGTCTACTTTTAGGAACAAACGCCCACATCATATTTTCTTACTGCCAGTTTTTCCCACCCACTGTACAGTACATACAGACACAAAAGAATTTGAGTGCCCAACATGTGAAATTTGGTTTCTGTACCGACTTAGTGTTGCTTGATCACACAGAAAACAATAAACAAAACAAAGCTTTCAGATTCAAACGCTGCATCCTTTTATCTCTCCTCCTACATTATGCTTTTGCATGACGTTAAATGCTTTTAATATGTGGTGACATAACTACTAACTTACTAGCTGTGCAGAGTGGTTGAATGTAGCTAGAAAAAAAGTACATGCACTCAGGTACTGTACTGCAGTGCAGATTTTTTTTATACTTGTAATTCCATTTATAAATCAAAGCTATATGTTAGTCTGTATGTTTTATGTGAACAGGCCAATCTCCATAAGCTGAAATGGACTGTGTGATATTAGGAAAAGCTTAAAAGCAGCTACTGGAGAGTGCTCATGTCATGACAACCTGCTGAAACTCAAACATCAAAATGAGGAAGGAAGCTGATTTAAGTGACTTGAGTGTGGTAGGTTGAGTATTTATGAAAACACAACCGTCTCTAGGGTTGAACAAGGAACTATTCAGTGACCGGCAGTTCTCTGGGGGAAAATGCCTTGATGATTTCAAATAAGCACAAACAAAATATGCAGTAGGTTAGAATACTGTAGAAGAGTATCTCTGGATGCACAGCATACTGAACCTTGAAACAGATGGGCTACAGCAGTGGAAGACCACACTGGGGAACTGAGGCTACAGTTCACACAAGCTTCCAAACTGGACAACAGAAGAGTGGAAAAATATTGCTTGGCCTGATGAGCTTCAGCTACTGCTGCAACATCCAGATGGTAGGGTCAAAATTTCGTGTAAGCAGCAACCCCAATATTGAATCTCTGTTATGATGACTTATGATATTTCTGAAAACAAAAAGGGTCCAACCCAGAACAACTGACAAACGTGTCAAACGTGTGCCTTTTAAAGTGACTGTGTACCTTTTAAAGTGACTGTGTATATATATTATATATATGTCCATCCATTCGCTTCCGCTTATTATATATATGTGTGTGT
>NW_024582794.1:0-7398 GCF_018398535.1 Haplochromis burtoni
ATCATGCATTTATTATATATATATATATATATATATATATATATACATATATATATATATATAAAGAGGAAAGGATCGGAGAGGCTGAGGTAAAAGAAGAGAGAGAGATGAGATAAAGTGAGGAGGAGCAGTGAAAGGCAGAGAGGATGGCGAGTTTTGTCTCAACCTTTCTGTTTGCCTCAGCATTGATCTCTGCCTCACCTCAACACAAAGGCCAACCCACCCCTCAGACACACACACACACACACACAAGCACATATATTTGCTGAAGCCCTGGCTTCGACCGCCTGACTGGTCAAATTAAACCCAGATCACTGCAAGACTCCAGGGACACACACACATGTACACACACACACACACACAAGTACACATCAGTCAATGTCAGTGGAAGATTTTCAGCACTTTTTTACATGTTTGTAAGGTTTTAACACAACCCAGCAGTGCTGAAGACTTTTTAAAGGACAGCTTGTGTCACACAAACACACATTTACAGTCGCACAATGGCTGTTCACACAATCACACTGTTTTCTATTTTTCAAAGACAAAGACGCGTACAGTCGAGTCCATTTGTTTGAGCTACATGTGAATGACATTGAACAGCACACACGTGTATGTGAATGCATGTGTGGGTGCGCATGTGTGCATTTGGGAGTGTGTGAGTGTAAAATGTCTCTTCCTAGTTCTGCTGTGTCAGCAGCTCAGACAGACAGCGCTGTTGTTGTGTACCCACAGAGGAAATAAAATAACAGCCCACGTCTTTTCAGCCCACAGACAGCTCCCCCTTCTCTCTCTCGCTCTCTGCCTTCCTCCTTTTGTTCTCTCCTTGTTTATTTTTCCTCATTTCACCCCTTTGTGCTCCTCTTCCTCTCCTGTCTCTGCTCCTTTTTCCAGTCTTTAACGGGTCCCTACTTAAATAACACATAAAAGTCATTATTTACATTAAAGATATAATAACTTTACACAGAAAGGAAATGTTATCAAAGCAGGTTCCCACGTTGATCAAAACATAATGTCTTATTGGGGGTGAAGGATAACACTCACTGACGAAGCTAATGGCACACACACATCAAACACACTTCCCTTTACAAAAGTAAGAAATAAGGCTGTTTTTCTGCTATATTTCATGTAACTTCTCAACTCCTCCCTTGTTTGTTTTGCTTGGTTATATTACAGTTACAGGAAGTTATTACCACCCAGAGGCATGTAGACACAAATCGTCATTATCATATCCTCATTTTTTATTCTATGCATTTTTTGAACAGTTTCCCATGAAAAATCATTTATTTTGGCAACTGAAGACAAATGTGTGGAAGGAAGAAAAAGCAAAGGATGAAATATGAACAGGTGAAAAAAGGAAAGAGCAGATGGATGAAGGAAGGAAGGGATACGTGGATGATGCACCGCAGACTGGAGCAGCAGCTATGATTAGTTCAAACGAGTGAAAGTGGGATCAGACTGAGTCTCAGACTGTGTTTTCTTAATGGGGGCGTCCGACAAATCAGTTGTTTTGCATTGCACCTCGAATCTGTGATTCGAGGCGCAATGCTGCCATCTGCTGGTAAAAGGCTGTAAATTATATCTTACTGGAGAACGTCACAGTGTAACTTTCACAGCTGAACAGAAACGTGAAAAACGGTCACAGTTGAAATATTGGGTGTTCAAACTATTCGGTTTAATGTTTGTTCCTTTTCTTTCCTGAAAAATTTAGTTGTATTTATTTTTTTTATTTATTTAATGTAATTATAAGTATACAAGTTTGCACAACGCAGTAATTATAACATTGTGCGCACTTTTTACACGCTTAAACTGAACCAGGTGTCATCTTATTGTCATATTAACTAACATATTAATAATTTTCAATAATTTAAGATATAATTATTGTTGTCGTTATCCATGCATTTAGAATGTAATTAAGGTAATAATTAATTACTTGAATGAAATAAAGCTTTAATAATAGAAGATTACACGATGCTTAGCTCAGCTTTATTGATTCAGGAAGGCTCCTTCATGAACAATGGGAATAATGAAGATCCAAACAGTAAAAATCCTTTACTCCAGTCAACCAGCCAAGACACAAGGCTACAATTATTCCAAAGTACCGTTACATTCCCCGGCTAGTCTAGCGGTTAGGAGGGACTAACATAAAGGTAAAATAGTGAAGGAGGAGTCACGATGGTGTTAAAAGGTTTGTTTCCTGCTAGCATTAAAGTTCTAGTTCAGACTGAGGGTTAACTTCAGCGAGAACCAAGGCCAACATAGCAAACAAAACATCCCTGATATGAAAATAAAAGGAACTTACCTAAGTCCAAAGAAAACAAAATATACAGCCTATAACCATAACCTAGCTAACATGCATAAACAGGAGAAAACAGCGAATCAAAACAAAAAGCAGCTCTCCCCTACAGGCAGTCTGAACATGGAAACAGAAAATGCACATACAAGTCAAAAAGGCATGCAAGCCTGCACAGGTATGGCCCAGAAACACAGCTCCACAGGCATTAGTGCTCTGCTGGTTGGTAATTAGTGTATTCTCTGAGCAGCATCCAATCAGGACAGAGGAGGTGAGCCTACACAGAACGCATCAGTTCACAGAAGAAAACCAGCATCCTCCTGGGGGATGTAACAGTACTAATACTGCAAATATAGTTAGTAAAACTTTAAAGTGTCTCAGGCCTGAAGCTGTGTTGGGTTTCAGTCAAGGCTGTTGTAGAAGCTCTGCTAATGTTCCAGCAAAGGATTCCAACTATTAGCAGTTTAGGGCTTTACAAATGAAGACATGCATATACTAATGATTTCTAGACGCCAGTGATGACCATAAATTCGTTGTATGCATTTTGCAGTAGACAGTGCAATCTCTGTCTTCTTTAACCTCCGAGGACCTGCATCCACATATGTGGACATCACAATTTGGGTTATTTAGACCAAAATACTCAATTTTGCTCTACAAGGGCCTGATATCCTCTTTCGAGGACATTATGCTGCTACTGTTCTATCAAATTTTTAAACAAATATCCTCATATGTGGCTCTCATTTTTCTTAGAAACAAAAATCTGGTAATTCTTTGTTTTTACATTCATCAGGACCCAATCAGCCCAAATATCAAAGAGAAATTAAAAAGGCTGCTGTGGAAGAGTTTGAGTCTTAGGAGGTTAATGAATCAAGCAAAACTGTGGTACGTCCACTAGTGTAATGGTAGCAGCAGCAGCGTGAGAAACCACAGTATCATCATAATCTGCCATAAAGCTCGTTTTGGCTGCTCCTTTAACGGAGGAGGAGGGGGGGTCACCACATTGGGAAGCTCCATGTTTGATTTGGGAGTGTTTCTAACGTCAGATGCTCCTCAGAACAGGACTATCGAGTGTCAGAGGCCGTCGAGACATTAAACACTCCAGTTTCTATGGTCCACTCATGACTCACCGAATGCTGAATTTTTCTGTTTGAAAAGGTGGAGGCAGCACTGAGACATATGGTTCACTGCAAAGCCTTTAACAGCATTTACTCTGTGATGATTCCTTTAAACAACAGTCTTACACATTCACATGTGTGAACACAGCGCTCTCATCTAATTGGCATTCCCACTGTGTGTGAGTGGGAGTGGTGTGACAGTTTGACAGTGTTTGGGTCCCTGCAGTCCTATGTCAGCTATTCATCACCAGGTCCCATGACATCAACGCCCCCTTTCCCACCCTGATCCTCACACTAACTCCCCCCAACCACACCAACCTCACCCATTACCCCCACCCGATTACACTCACCTACTGCACAGCTGAGCACAATATGAGACTACATTAACTGTTTACACGCTGATGATGAGCTATGACTGCGCTGCTGTTTGAACCCTGTCATTTTGTTGGTTTGCGCATACGTACATGTGTGGCTGCTTCAAACGTGAGTGAAATAAACAGCAGTGAAAAATGGATCAAAGATACGGACGAGGTCATCTCTCTAAGACACATAGAGAGCTATTCCTGCTTGTTTTCAATTTAGAAATGAGCCACACATGCATGTCGTTGGATTAGACGGCCCAGTCAGCTCATGGAACTGAACCCAGGAACCTTCTTGCTGTGAAGCAACCACAGCTGCACCACCCAAAGGTGGGTGGTGTCACTGATCGTCTCAAAGAAAACAAAATGCATTCATAAAAAGTCTGAATGCATGTGTCTCTGTTACAAAGCCTGCATTAAAAAACAAGTTATGAGTGAAGGAGGAAGCTGTACAACATTTAGATCATCATATTCATCAGAACTAGAATCATACACATGCCTCTGAATCAGCCCCTCTTTACTCAACTGTCCAATTATATGTCAAAGTCAGAGGGCAGTCCTGGAAACATAGATTTCAGGAGAATAATGAAATCTGAATAATAATATCTTATTTAGTAAATTATAAATATTTAAAAGGGCTCAGCTGTACATCAGTGTCAAGGTCAAGTTTATTTCTATAGCACATTTACAAACCGTCCATGCTGCACACGTAAAATGTAAAACAATGATGCAGTAAAATATAGAAGAAACAAATAAGTCAACTAAGACTTGAAAACCGAAACGTGGTACAAAAGGTGCGTACATATGTGTTCTCGGCTCCTTTGTGCTGGTCATACTTTTATCCCTCGTTCATCAGTCACCAAACTTTATAAAGGGACTCGACACTATTTTATGATGTGAACAAATCGTCTTTTTCAGAAGCTCTGCGGCTGCTGCTGACAGGGGGAGTCATTCTGCACTGGACATCCACAGTACTACTTTATCATCATCATCGTTATTATTAAGTTATGTTAAGTAGCAGTTTTACATATTATGGTGCGTTCAGTACTAAAAAGAAGCTCTTTCTGATATGACCGTACAAACAATGTCTTCTATGACTCTATGACTGCTGAAACATAAATGTTTCAATGACACGTATAGAACAGAATCTCAGGCTTACAGTTTTTTACAGCCGCTAGGACACATTTCTCAATACTTAGGTCACTTTTGCAAAACTCTTCACACAATCCTCCTAACTGACCGTCAGCTTGGCAAAGCAGTTCATTTCACATTCAAAATGCACTACAACTACCAAAACACTTTATTCAGGTCTCAAATAAACTCATTCTTCCAGAACACTAGCAAAGGTTGACAGCCGACAAACACACTTTGTCACCCACAAAACAATGACCTAAAAAACACTAACAACATGTAGCATTACAGTGTTTTCTTGTGTAAAACAAGGACACATCTCTGTTTATAATTTCAATATATGTTACTGGAATGAATCAGACATCATGCAGAATTCGTTAATATTTGTTTATGTATTTTTATTTTTTTGCACTAAGTAATCCCAAAATACAAGAATTTGTATACACACCATCCACTGATACACATACAATAGTAATGCTAATCTACTCGGTCTCCTCCATTTGGCCACAGGTTCTCATCCACATCACATCTTATGTCATCTAGGGCAACACACCTAGGAAAGAATCTTCTGGCTGCCAGAATTGAAGGAGTTGAAAAATTGAAGGAGTAACACCTGTGCAGATGTTCATCTACAATGAGAATCAGCTGTGGCTGGTTAAACTGCATGTTTAGATTTAAAATATGTTTCAATAAAATATTGCTGTTGCATTTTGCTGTCTTTTTAAGTTTTGCATTGTGTTATTGTTTTGGCCATAAGTTTAACAGTTTTGAAAACAGTATGTAAGCACATGCAAAATGTCCTGTACGTACAAAGATTTTTGGCAGTTGTTGTGTCTGAGTGAGAAGATAATTCATGAAATTTGAGAGATGTAGTCATTGAATGCATTTTGTGCCAAAACAATGATAACTGGTCCTCAGTTTAGCCCACATAGACTTCTGTTGTGCTCACTGTGTGAGGAGTTTTGCAAACGTGACCTAAGTACTGAGAAATGTGTCCTAGCGTCTGTTTAAAAACTGTAAATAGTCACAGTCACACTTTGGTTCCCAAAATTCAATTTACATCAGTTGTTTTTGTGCAGAATATAAATTATTGTTGTTTTAAATAACTTCAAATGTTAAAATATTTACATTTTTTAAATGTATTTGTAAAACACGACATGATAAATGACGATCCTTTACGATCAGCTGTTCCCAGATGTAAAATGCATTAAAATCTCTTAGCTTCAGTTTGACTTAATGATCGTGTCATTGTGAATTAAGGTGCACAGTGAACATGACCAGGTCTGTCACAGCTCACTGCTTATCCATCAACTCTCATAATTGGCTTTCTCACCTGTACAAGCGCCTGCAGGTGAGGCACACACGCAGAAGCTTATGCATCCACACCACAGAAAAGTTGCAAAAGGAAAACAGAGTCTCATATGCATGCAGGTGTGCGTACACACGGCGAGCTAGTACCAGGGTGTGTGTGAAAACACCTTTCTAAAAAAGGAGATTCTCACACCTTGCTTGACATAAGTCACCTGCTGCCAAACTTACACTGTGACAGAGGAGTTGAGGTTCTCTGTTACTTCTGTTCATTAACTTCAGGTTTTTGTCGAACCCTGATGGACCCAGTTAGACTGGGTCTGTCCCCAAAATCTCGGCAAACAATCAAGTAAACTCACAGATGTGGAGAAAATGGTCTAAAATATGTGAGAGTGCAGGCACGTGCACATTTAGTTCTGGAACGCCTTCATGTCTCACAAAGTTGTATACTTTTCCACACGTGTACCAACACTTGAGACCAGAACGGTTTTTAACGGACTGTTTTGGTTTCCCAGCAAACGACTGCAGCTCAGTAGTTTAGTGTCATTAACTCTGCTTCCAGCAGCTAGGGGGAGCTGGCTTTAGTTGCAACAGCAACACTAGAAGAAACATCCCCTCCAGAGCAACATCAAAGTTATCACAGCTGAGAAACAAAGCAAATAACTACTAAAGACTTGGTGAAGCAAGACCAGAACAGAGCTAAGCACTTGCAAAAAGCACAAAGTACAACTTGGCTGGTCAGTCCTCTATCGAACTATTGCATGGGGAAAACAAACTTTTCCTTTATTGTGTCACTTTATTGTGAGTCTTAAGTATCAGCGTAAAAGCTGCATATTCATGTCCCTAAATCTAACTGCTGCAAGTGTTGCCATCAAGTCCTGGATCTCAGTGTGTCTGAGAGAAACTTTAATAGCTGCCAGCGTGAGACACTGATCAGCCAAGCACATCAGCATAGTGCGATCCAATATGTCACCGCCACGCAGAGACGGAGAGAGAGTGAGCAAGGCGGGCTGTGTGTGCCTTGTTAGCAAAGGGCGTAACAGTGGAAGTGATGGTAGTAATGTGGGAATGTCACAAGAGCTCTTACTGTGAGCCCTATGAAGACGCGTGATGATGTGTTCTTACACAGCCACAGACGTGCACATGTCTGTGTGTGTGTGTGTGTGTGTGTGTGTGTGTGTGTGTGTGTGTGTGT
>NW_024582794.1:8220-18560 GCF_018398535.1 Haplochromis burtoni
TGTGTGTGTGTGTGTGTGTGTGTGTGTGTGTGTGTCTCTGTGTGTGTCTTTATATATATTTAAATGGAGAGAGAACTGTCAACTTTCCTTTTCTTTAACTCACTTTTAGCCATTTTTTAAAATAATTCTAAATAGTTGAACTTCTCAAATATCATACAGGATGTATACATACGCATGTCCGTCCATCTATGAGTTTTCTTAAGTGTTTATCCAGACATATCATATGAAAGTCAAATTCACCTTTCTGAAGACATGCAGTCGCAGTGAAGTGTTTTCATTTTGTTTGCCTTAAATATTACGTTCTGTGAATGGAAATCAGACATGTGAAAATGATAAATAAGAGACAAATATGTATTCAAATATTTGGATCCTCACTAATGAGTGAACAGACTGTGCTGAGAAGGTGGAAGGAGTACTGTGGAGAATTTGTGGGTGGGCGTACGGAGAAAAGGACTTTTTGCTGGACGCAAAGACTGAAAGGATGTGCAGCAGGTCAGAGGGACTAAGAATCGAGATGGAAATGTACTAACAAGTGAACAGAAGAAGGAGTGCCGTCAGGAGTCGATGAATGATGAAGACGAGAGATTAGTGAGGACGGCTGTAAAAATGCCTGCGCAGGAAATGTCAGCAGCAGTGGACTTCTTGCCGAGCTGTAGGTTGCAGAGTTGAGATTTTGACTGGACTCGTCCAGGATTAGAAATGATGCATCAGAGGGACAGATCAGGTTGGAGAGACAAGACTGAGAAGTTTGAACGTGTACAGAGAAGGGACGGTGGATAAACTGCTGAAACGATGTTGAATAAAGAGTTTCCAGGCAGGAGGAGGAAGATGATCCCACTGTAGTGAGCAGCCGGAAGTGGAGGACAAAGGAATTTTTGGAATAAGGGGAATGAAACTGTATTTTAAAAACATGTTTAATGGCTGGTTTAATCGCTGCTTTCAGACAATCACAGGCAGATTAGACTCCACCCCCCTGCGATTTAACCTGATAAGCAGTTGCTCTAATGAATGGACTTAATTTTGTTACATTAAGTGAGCACATTTTCCCTGAATTATTATGTAAACACTGCGACGGCAGCAAAGACTGAATCAGTTCACCTTCAGTCCACGTTCAGTGGTGTTGGCTGGGAAGTAGACGTGGGTTGTTGGATCTTCACTGATCCCCTGACTTCAACCACAGACTCAGTGACATTTTGATTTGTGTTAATATTTCTAGTGTGTACCGTCCTCAGGAAGAACGATGTCGATATCAACATGTCAACATTTTTATCCGATAAATGAAACGATTCGTTTGTTCTCAGCTGCACCGACGCAGTAAACATTCTGATATTTACAGATAATCTCCAACACTCGGCTTATGATGTTTAAATATTCTGCACATTGTTCTCAGTCATCGTAAAAGCATCTGGACTTCTGCAAGCTTCTTGTTTTCACACCTCAGCTCGTGTGATTAGGTAGAGGATCATTAAGCGCCTTGAAGCGACTGTTTTGTGATTTGGCGCTATATATAAAAAAAATTGAATTGAATTGAATCATTAGTGTTAGTGTGTTCTGGGGGCCTCTGGATGTCTGGAGTTTTGATCTCCTCCATACCTGCTTCATGCCCTGGAGGACGGGGCTGTTGGCTGCTGGGGGGGCAGGACGGGGCTGCCCGCAGATCATTACATGAAGGAACCTTTTAAAAACAAGCGCGTCCATGCTCACAGGTGTACACACGGGTGCTCACACCCACAAACTACACCCTTTTTGGCTCCTACCTCAAAGCACACTGTGTTCTGTTGATCTTATGTGCTGCACAATAATGTTTAATATTTAGTATTTACTGTCATATTCCCATATATCATCGTGATGTTGTTTATTATGTTGCTCTTTTGTTTTTTCCTTCTGCTTGTTTTTTCTTTCTCATCAGGTGATTGATGGATGTATTTTTTGTCTGCTTATTTTGTTGGTTTTTGTTTTTTGCCCTTTATCCCCGTCCCTCTTCCCCGCTGTTTTTCTTTCCCTCTTTCTTTTCCCCAGTCAAGTCTGTCCCGTGTTTAGCGGGTGAAAATAAATAAAATAAACAATAAAAGGTGAATCAAATGGACCATTACGGCAAGGCTGGGATGGTCAATTTGTTAAAGTAAATCTGTTGGGCATCTTTCTTTGCCTTTAGACAACAATTCTGATGGCAAAAGAACCAACCGGGACAGGCCAAAATAATAAAAAAAAATTAAAAAATGAATTGAATCATTAGGGGGTCCATGTCCCCCCTGTGGACACTCCCACAGGGCTCTTTAGACTGTTCTGCACATTGTGTCGTTCTTTCTCTCAGGACTCGATGCAAATATTACCATCAGGTGAACATGCGTACTTATGCCACCAGCACGAAGCACAAACGTCTCATTCATGTTTAATGATAGTTTCGTAGCCTTGAAAGTAAATCACATGCATCTGATCATCCTCCCTTGTTTCCTCTGTCCTTCTTCTCCAGCTGTGGGCCTGCCTCTGGCTCTCAGCAGGCTCCATATCAGCTGCTGCAGAGGCTCTGCTGTTTGCTGTGGATGGTGAGGTCACGGCAAAACACCAGACCTTTTAATCTGTGCTCCCGGCTCCACGAGGCATCCGTTCATCCATCCATTTCTGGAAGTGAGCAGGACAGCAGGGGGACGAGCAGAGAGGTAAACCTGACACTAGAGGGCGCTGGTGATTCAGCAGTGGTGTGCGTACCGCAACAGAAATACATTTCTGACTGGGCAGCGAAGAAAAAATGTTTAAGGCAAATTAAAATTCCTTCATCCACGTTTTAAATGTAAAGATGCAAAAAAGGTTCTTTTCTAAAACTGCATTACAGTCAAGCGACTTTGAAAAATCCGATGAAATTTTAAGGTTAAAAGACGTCTTTCTCATTCAGCTCAGCGTTTTGTTTTTTGGGGTTTTCCTTCCCTTTGACGAAATTCCCATCACTCGTTCAATAATTAAAGTGTGAGAAAGGATGTGAGACACTTTGATTTACTTCAACCACTCAGTGAAATGAAACGTTTACTTTTGCAACCAGGCGACATTTTCATGAACTCATTATTTGCCATTCTGGGTGTCAATGTTGCCGTCATATTGTTACGGAGCAGTTTTTGGAAGTGCTTCTGTTTGCTTTTTATTTCTGATGAATTGTCTGTTTTTCCACGAGCCCCCCATTAAACAAAACAAAAACAGGAAACATGCCCTCGTGATCCTCTGAGCGCTGAAGCTAAAATCTTTCTTTTTGACCAATAATATTGCAGGTTTCATGACCTGCTCTCCACATGCCATCAAACATATTATTCAGATGAAAACGAATGACCGGTGGAGTTAATAAATCTTTATTTAAATCAGAGCAGATAAAAACATTAAGGCAGATGAGCAGCGAGCGCTGAGCTGCGAAATGGAACCGCAGGATTTAACTACACAAGCGTCGCTGCGTTAATAAAAACAATAGAAAATTATAAAGCCAGAGAAAACAACGACACACAATGTGACAAAGAACCTGTGTGTGTGTGCGACATGATGCCGTGTGTGGGACGATGAAAGAACGGGTACTTGCACGTTTTTACACATTTACTTGGTAAAACAATAAAGTGCTGTTACTGTCGACCTTCGGGGACCGGCGGGAGGTGCAGACTACAGCCCGTTTTCATTTCCCATCAGCTGCCTCGTGCGTTAACTTGGTGTTTGCAGTCCAACATGCACCACCGCGCACAACACTTCTGTTTTTCGATGCGAGGATTTGAGACGTGAACACAGCAATAAATTAAAAGTCTGAATGCTCCCAGCTGCTTATCAGCGACTGCAACAGTTTACTGTTAACCAGATGGTTAACTAGCACTGAAACAGGCAACACTGAGCGACATCATTAGGATGGGCGCTCTGTGACCTCGCTGTTCTGAACAAAACATGAAACTCTACGTGTTCAAATGCTGGACGCGTGGGCAGCTCGTCCGTCCAGCCCTGAGAACACGTGGTGGACTTATTGTTGTTCAGCGCTGCCCCAAGCTCCCTCACAGAAACCGGAAGAGTTCAGCCTGGAGGCAAATCTAGGCCACAAAGGATTAGCTTTGGTGTGGGCCGCTTCAGATGGACCAAAGAGATTATTTCACACGACTGAGACCAAAGCACTGCTTTATATTCTTCTGATACTTTATATGATATTGACAATAAAACTGGAAGTCGGTGCAGCAGTTTACTGCAACATGCAAACATCATTAGAAATATAGTATTTAAGGAACAAAGAGACTTGGTACAACTTATAGGTCGATATTTGATATCGTTAACTTTATTGGTCTCTTAGGTGAGCTGTAGTTTCTCTACGTAATCTGCAGGAATAGTTCTCCAAGCTTCTTTAAGGAGATTCAAAGCTCCTCTTTGGATGCTGGCCTTTCCTTTTTTCACCAGTCAAAATGATCCCAAACTGCTTTAAGAGCGCTGAGATCTTTTTTAAGGACATGCTGCACACCAGGTTTCAGTTAACAGTGGATCAACTGAAGGGCTACATCTGTGCGGTCACGTATCAGCTCTGGATTTTTTGCTCCACGACTGTCAGATATGTTCATCTGTGGTAGATCGTCTTTTCTACTTCACTTTTTAAGGGGCCTCAGTTTTCTAAGGACATGCTACACACTACGCCAGGTTTCAGCTGAAACACCTCAGAAATCACCTTGCTGGTCTGTTTTATCGGAGGTGTTTTTACCAGTGATAAAGTCCCCAAAGACAGTTTTCTGTTATGTGCGGACACAGCGCTGGCTTATCTTTGGAATTAGGGGCTTTTGTGATCGAGTCACTCACAGGAAAGTTTTGAGTGGCTCTGAAAAGGGTCTGACACAAGGACTGGTTGGAAAATGTGTCCAAAGACTAAAGACCCAGTTAACAATATAGAAGAAAGCAAATGCTTCCTTGGAAGCAGAACATCATGAAACATCACGAAAGAAGCTTTTTGACTGATCTGCATGTTTGTAAGGAAACAATCCCATTTCAGGGAAAAATGTTTATTTAATTTTGTGAGATGCTAAATATGAAGCTACTCTCTTAGCCTAGTGTAGCACGAACACTAACATGAGCTAGCTGATCACATGATCCTCAGATCACGTGATGTGTTCATTTGCCAGGATCAAAGGTGTGTCTCCTGTGCATGCTGATCCTACACCAACCTGCTGCAGTTTCATTTGTTTTAGACGCCATGATGAATTATTTCATTTGACAAAGCAAAGCTAAAGTCCCAAGATTGCAAAGAACTCATTTCAAACTCCAGACAAGTCTTCATATCTGAAACATCGCACCTGCTGGGTTAAAGGAGCAGTAAGAAACGCTGAGACGGCACTGTCAGAGCTTCCCCACAACTGTGCACAGAGACAGGGGGCAACGCTCGCTGCCTTTTACGTCTAAGTGCAAAAACATTACCCCCGATAAAAACAAGAAAATACAAGAACTCAATCGAAGACAGCAGCTGAACATTTGACTTCCAAACGCGTGTGTGTGTGTCTGTGTGGACGGGTATTAACATCTTCATGGGGACCAAAAATTGGTAGTTTACTATACTTGTGGGGACAGACAGCCCTCGTGGGGACCAAAATCCCGGACCCAGGAGTGCGAAAGAGACTCAAAATGTAGTTTTAGTGTCAGGGTTACAATAAGGTTATGGTCAGGGTCAGGGGAAGGGCCAGGCATTCATTCTTCATGGTTAGGCTAAGTGGCTAGGGAAAGCATTATGTCAATGAGATGTCCCCACAAGGATATAAATACACGTGTGCGTGTGAGAGAGTGTGTGTGCATGCGTGTGTGTGTGTGTGTGAGTGTGTGTGTGTGTGTGTGTGTGTGTGTGAGTGTGTGTGGTGTGTGTGTGAGGTGTGTGTGTGTGTGTGGATGTTGTGTGTGTAGTGTGTGTGTGTGTGTGTGTGTGGAGAGTGTGTGTGTGTGTGTGTGTGTGATGATCGTGTGTGTGTGTGTGTGTGTGTGTGTGTGTGTGTGTGTGTTTGTGTGTGTGTATGTGTGTGTGTGTTGTGTGTGTATGTGTGTGTGTGTGTGTGTGTATGGTTGTTGGAGTGTGTGTGTGGATGTGTGTAGTGATGTGATGAGTGTGTGTGTGAGTGTGTGTGTGTGTGTGTTAGTGTGGAGTGTGTGTGGTGAGTGTGTGTGTGTGTGCGTGGTGTGATGTGGTGTGTGTGTGTGTGTGTGGTGAGAGTGTGTGTGGTGTGGTGTGTGTGAGAGAGATGTGTGTGTGTGGAGTGTGTGAGTGTGTGTGAGTGAGTGAGTGTGTGTGTGATGTGTGTGTGTGTGTGTTGAGGGGGTGTGGTCAGAGTGTGTGTGTGTGCTGGTGTTTGTGAGTGTGTGTGTAGTGTGTGTGATGAGTGTGAGGTGTGTGTGTGTGTGTGAGAGTGTGAGTGTGTGTGTGTGTGTGTGTGTGTGTGTGTGTGAGTGTGTGTGTGAGTGATGTGTGTGTGTGTGTGAGGTGTGTGTGTGAGTGAGTGTGTGAGAGTGTGTGTGTGTGTGCTGTGTGAGTGTGTGTGTGTGTGTGTGGAGATGTTGTGTGGGTGTGTCGTGTGTGTGTGCGAGTGTGTGTGAGAGACGAGTGTGTGTGAGGTGTGTGTGTGTGTGTGCTGTGTGTGCGTGTGTGTGTGAGTGTGTGTGTGTGTGTGTGTGTGTGTGTGGATGTGTGTGTGTGTGTGAGTGAGTGGTGTGTGTGTGTCGATGTGTGTGTGGCGTGTGGTGTCGTGTGTGTCTGTGTGTGTGCTAGTGTGTGTGTGTGTGTGTTGTGTGTGAGAGAGATGTGTGTGTGTGTGTGTGAGAGTAGATGTGTGTGTGAGTGTGAGAGTGGTGGTGTGTGTGAGAGAGAGTGTGTGTGTGTGTGTGTGTGTGTGTGTGTGCGTGTGTGTGTGTGTGCGTGCGTGTGTGTGTGTGTGTGAGAGAGAGTGTGTGTGCATGCGTGTGTGCGTGCTGTGCCTGCAACAGGCAGCGTGGTGTCACTCCTGGAGAGCCCAACCTCCAGAAACCTCCTACACACCAGCACGCCGCGTCGCTCACACAGGCTTACAAACGCACGAGATGATTGGCTGTTTCTGGTCTACCGATGACCTCACTGTGTTCAAAGCTTGTTCAAATACAGACTCCAACGTGTCTACGAATCACGTGAACCGTCGTTTTGTTTGTTTGCAGATTCTGTGTTTGCTCTTCAGCAAAGAAGCGATGAGCACAGAGACAGGAGTTACATTTATATGCATTTGTCTGGTTTCCCCATTCATTCCTATTTGTGTACATTTTCCTTTCCATGCCCCTCCCTCCATTCAACCCTTGTGTATTTGTTCTTCAGTCAGTTTTCTTTGCCCACGCCAGGTCGTCCGATCGAGGTTTCTGCCCAGTCAGCTGTTCGATTAATCTCTCCAAGGATCTCCAAAAGCCCAGCTGGTCCAGCGGATAGTTGCACCAACCTGGGAAGGATAGAAGCCAGGGGAGGAAACGATTACAGTGCAAGACGTAAAATGATAAAAGCAAACAGCAGCAGGACAGGGAAGGGATGCAAGCAGTGTCACAGGTATGCATTTGTCTGGGGCCTGTTCACTTCTTGGCCGGGTTGACCGCTACGCGCAAATAAGATGGCAGGTCTGGACTGCAGCAGCCGATGTGTAAGTGTTGTCACGATCATTTTGTTCTGGCTAAATATTTCCACACTGTGTGGGCTGTCTTTGCTGTCTGCATCCCTGTGGATCATTAAATGGTTTTAACTACTGGTATCAGGATCACCCAGAAGTTCTCCACTCAGGACATCTCCAGGAGCCACGTCTCAGACTGATAAACAATCTCGTCCTGAAGCCCGCAGTCCAAAAACTGAGTCGATGGTCGTTCTTCTTTAAAACAGCCCAAATACCCAATCTAGTTCCTGTTACTGACAGCTGCACTCAGCAACCACCTTGTTAGGTACACCTGTTCGTCTGTTAACACAGATCCCTAATCACCCAATCACACGGCAGCATCTTTTAGACCAAGACAAAATGCTCAAGTTCAAACTGTAAGAAAGAGTGAGCAGATGTGCTCCTCTGTTTCACACACTGCTGGGATTTTCCCACAGAACAATCTCTAGGGTTTACAGAGAATACCCTGAAACAGTGAAAGCATCCAGACAGCAGCAGTTTTGTAGGAAAAAATTACTTTTGGAGGTCAGAGGTCAGTGGAGAGTGGCCGGGCTGCTTCAAGCTGAGGCAGGACGGCCGCAGTAACTCAAATAATCACTGATTACAACCAAAATATGCAGAAGAGCATCGCTGAACGCACAACATGTTGAACCCTGAGGGAGATAGGACCACAGCAGCATCTCTGAGGAATGTTTCCTGCTCCTTGTTGAATCCACCACACGAAGTATCAGGGCAGTTTAGAGGGCAAAAGAGGACTGATGTATAAAGCACTTTGTGGAGTCAAGCAGCACATTTACCTAATCACGTGTCCGGTGAGTGGATGTCACGTCTGAAGATCTGAGTTAGTAGCAGTAGCCAAATGACGAAAATCGTCTTTTCAGGTTCTTTGTTTCCTTCTTTTTTCCTCCACGTGTAATTTCCTGTCCCCTCTGATCTGATTATGCACTGACAACATTTACAGGGGTGAAGGTTTGAACATGTTTAGTCCTATTAACACGTGGGAACACGTGGGAACACATGCTCGCTCAGTGTCGTCGCTCACAGTGTCGTCGCTCTCGTGCCGTTTACAGAATCTGAACAGCTGTGAATGTTTCTTAGACTATCACGCTGCAGATGGATGCAGGCCAAAGTACACAGAGTATGAATGCATGACTGTACAGTAGTCTGTGAATACACGTGACTGCTGTGAAACAACATGCCTATGCAGAGGGCACACAGTCCCGTGACACCTGAGATGAAATCCATTTCATCATTTCAGCCAAAGACACAAACTCGTATCTAAACTCTAAAAGTCGATCGCACAGAGACATGAAGACAGCACAAAGACCCACACGGACGTTGTGTACTTGTGCTGCACTTGTGTGATGTGTTTGCATAGGGTTCTTGCAATAGCTGCAGGGATGCGTGCACGCGCGTCCCTGCGGTGACCTTCTCTCGGCTGGAAGACGTTGAAGCAGCCAGAGGTTGTGTTTGATTTCACTCTCCGCTGTCTGTCGCTCGATGTCTTCCTCCACCACACACTCCTCCTTTTTTATTCCTCCAAATCCCTGCCTCCCACCCCCCCTCTCCCCCGTTCCTCCCCTGTCCTCAGCCCCCCCCCACCTGTGAAGTCCTATTTGTTAGAACAGACAGCAGGTTAGCATTAAATATACATGGGGATTGTCAGCCGGTGGCGAGCACAAAGGCAACTAGGCGAGCCCCAGCGGAATCCAAGCCAGGCCCAGGCAGCCGGGCTCGGGGAGCGGGGGGCCGTCGCCGTCCCCCGTGGGCCCCCCTACCCCACCAGCCCACCACACACACACACACACACACACACACACACACACACACACACACACACACACACACACACACACACAGGTTAGAAACCAAAGAGAAGGTCAAAGAGACTAGCACACAGATGCTGGAGTATGCAGATGTACACAGTGTGTGTGTACAGACACACAAGTCTGCCACCCCCCTCAGCTCACCCACACTCACACACTCACATCTGTCGTCCACTGGGGCGCAGGGTGATGTACAAGCTGAATCCCCCCTCGAGTATCCTCCCCTCTCTCCCCCTCTCACCCAGATGCAGGCAGAATACTGAATCTGTGAGCGAGGCCTCGTCTCTGCAGAGCCACGCGCACGCAAACGCTTTCTTTTAGTTATTTATAAGAATCACACAGACACATCCGCCATCTCATCCGAATCTGCAGAGAGCCGCACGGGAAATTATTCTGCAGCTTCAACGATGGCGATCTAAAATGGCCGCCCACGACGATCGCACTGACAAACGGTCGAGGGTGACGAGGAAGGTTTGGGTTTGCTGATAGATGTAAAAATAAAGGGAGGACATTATTCAGGGGTTTGGTCGTCTGGCGTCGCGTGATCTGTTCTTCAGTGCACGAGGAGGCCGAGCTCGCTCACACGGACGATGTCACATACATGCAAACATATGGCGACTGTACAGTCCAGCTGTGTTCCTGTCCTGGCATCTTTCAGCATGTATCCCATGCTGCCGGGAGGACGGCAGGTTTGTGAACAACAGGAAATCTGGGGCCGGACGTCCCAACAACAGTGGAGGACGTTTTTACACGGATCTGTCATTTATAAGACTCAGCCTCACATCGTACAGGGAGTGCAGAATTATTAGGCAAATGAGTATTTTGTCCACATCATCCTCTTCATGCATGTTGTCTTACTCCAAGCTGTATAGGCTCGAAA
>NW_024582794.1:19978-24075 GCF_018398535.1 Haplochromis burtoni
ATTATTCCTCAAAAATACAACTTGCCTAATAATTCTGCACTCCCAGTATGTCTGACAGCCTGACAGAGACACGGGCTGATTCCCCTGCACGACTCTACGAGAACGTCGAGGAATCTGAGCGGACACATGAGTGACCGTCCTGTCACGAGACAGTTGCAGTCACGTCTGCCCCTCTGATACGGAGCTCAGCATCATACCGGTGGTAATGCAGTAATACGTCTCGTGCGGCGACACGTGGTGGATGCGGTGGTGTTTCCGTGGCAACACCAGATGCCAGTCCTGGAGCAGCGTGACCCATCGCGGGAGGCCAAAGTAGGAGTGGCTCCACTTGTGAATCTGATTGGTTAGCGTGACGAAAACCGCCAGGGCGAAGACGTAGCAATCCCAGGGGTAGGATTCCAGCAAGGCCTCTGAAAGGTGACAACAGACAAAGAAAGAAGACGAGGGAAAGTTAATGGAATAATTGATCAAAGTGTTCAGTGTAATGAAGGAGCAGGACTCCCACAGAGATGCTGAACCTCGGAGGTGCTGAAGAGCCTGAAAGGAGAGGATGAAACATACTTTATCTAAAGAAGATGTTAGCAATGGTTAGCATGATGTTTCCAATCAGACGACGAACAGATGACTGCACACATTCTGCCACACTGCAGGCACCAGGTCAGGGGTGAGGAAGTAAGCAGTCTACACTCAAAGAAGGAAACGAGGCCATGTTTCCTGTTCTTTACTGAGCACCTAACTTCCTGCTGGTGTTTAAACGTAACTATGAATCATTAAACATTAACCCTTCAAGACCGACCATAGAACCAAGTCCGCCAGAGCTTATATTATTTTTTACATGCTGTGGAGCCATTTTCGGGAGCATTTCAAGTTGCTATACATCAATACAACCATTATAGCCCAAATTTTAATAATATGTCTGTATTAGGTACATAGTGATTACATAAATTGCAAAAAAGTGCAATAAACTACAAAAAAATTGAAAATCGTTTTTGTTTTTTTTAACATATATTTCTAGTTAGAGAAATTTAAGAGGCTTATCCCTCAAAACTGTGAATGCAAAAAAGTTGCACAAAATAGTTTCCCACCACAGGAAATTTATTTTGAGTGTCTTCATAGTTTTATTTTTGAAATACACCAATTTTTATACACTGCAGGAAAAACGATAATAAATATTATAAAAAAGCAGCACATGCATCAAAATAAACTATTTCCAGCAGTGCAATATGAGTCCTCAGCATCCCAGAAACGACACAGAAAGTCATAAAGTCAAACATAACTTTTAAAAGCACCAGTATAGGCTCACGAGGCCCTGATGGTAAAAAACTACATTTCCGTGAAAATGACGTCACTTCCGGTTTCGGGCAGGTCATGGTGGACATGCAATAGTTCGCGCTGACGTCTATTCCAATGTAGGAAGTGTTATGAACAGCTGATTGGATGGCAAAGCGTGTTTCTGGAATATTGTGTTTTTGTTGCTGCAAGTGCTTTTTATGCAGTTTTTGCAAAGCTTTATGTGGAAGGAAACTGTGACCGAGGACAAGCTGATGGCATAAGATGCAAGTACAACTCCTCCGGTTTCATATGCAAAAAAATTTATTGCGTTAGCTTACGTGATTGCAGTGCTACCGGGATTTAAAAATCGTTACGCAAAACAGAGCGTGCAGAACACCGGCTCCGACCGGCTTTAAAGGGTTAAAGAACTTCTGAGGCTCAGGATACATGTCACACCTGCACAGGTATGGCGGGAGCGACCCGAGCGCTGCTGGCTTTGCATGCGAAGGCTGGGGAACGAAGGTAACACAAAGTCACAGTGAAACACAGTAAAAGGTCACTGAAAGCTGTCAACCAATGGGATGAGAGAGCACTTGAAAAAATATGGAGTACTTTTATTGAGAAATATCTGGTGTGATGTTAATTTGCACCAAGTAAGAGGTAACCTGCTGAGTCCCATTTATTCATTCTTAGCCTGAACTCTAACAGGAGCGGAGTCACCATCAAACAGTCGACATTAGCTGAGATGTTATATGACAAGTGACCATCTTTATTCTGAATATCACGCTCTGCAGTGTCAAACTCCACGTGCAGCCCAGTCTGATGTCAGGAGCAGTAAAACTCCTGGAAACCTCCGAATCTCTCCTCTCAGCGAGAACTGTAAAAATGTGCATTTTGATTTCACATTTGAACGTTTAATGAGCCGTGCATTTACAAAATGATGTTGAAGAGTTTCAGTTATTCTTTGTGGTGCTACAAAGGAAAAAACAGCTTTCAGTGCAGCTTTTGGAAGTAAAGGGTGAAATTAAAAGTATCTGATGCTGACTCAGTGACAACACTACATAAATCACAGAAACGGGTTAGCGATGTCTTTTTTCCCTTTCTCGGCCCTCTGTGATGTCAGCAGGATTGGATACACTGAATCTGGTCAGGCACACAGCACTGCGAGCACAGACGCTCCATCATTGTTTTACAACGAGCAGCCAATCAAAAGAAAGTTGGATTAACTGGAGGGGGGCTCAAAGGAAGATGTTTATCTCAGCCTCGCCGAGCCTCGCTCGATCGTGGAAAGCTGTCCCACACTAACTGCAGCTGGACATGCGTCCCCTTTGATGCAAACTCTGACCCAAAGACAACGACAGACACCGGTGGACTGATAACACTACAGCTGATTAATCAGACGTCCTGACCGCGGCCACGCACTCGCCTATAACAAGCATTTTGTCATCGGTAGCTGAAAACTGTTTACGGAGTCAGCGCTGATTTGAGCTGACAGCTGACAAACATGTCAGGACTCACACAGAAGCAGCTGTGCACAACATTTCTGACAATAATGAATGCATGAACAGTATAAGGATGCGCACAGCCTCCATGAACGTGTGAGTCTGGTTTGTCAGCTGATAGCTCTCGGTCTTCCTGTGACTTACAGCTGTCCTCTCTCTGTCCGTCTCCATGCCTTGTCCCTTGTCTTTGGTGAAAACTACAATCTCTTGACCCCAGTTCAAGTGCAGACATGACAGCTGGAGATGTCACCTCGCGCTTTTCAGATTTCCCCGTCTACCTCTGTCTCCGTCTTTGTCTGGTGACCGCTCGACGCTGCGAGGAGCTCGACATGACAGGTTTAGATGTCATCTCACCGCTACGCGACCCTCCGCTGCCCCCGCGCGCTCTCTCGCTTCCTCTGTTCTCCGTGCGCTCTCGCCCTCGAACGCATAGCTGCGACCTCTTAAGGCGCGGACATGACAGGTGTGGATGTCACTGCGTCCGTTTGGTGACCTCTTGACTCCCTGTGGTGTGTGACATGACAGGTGTGGATGTCACCTACAAGTGGACCTCACTGTTGCTGCCTCTAATCTCTCCTCCCTCTCGCCTCATGCACGGATCCCTCCTGTGGACAAGCAGCTGAACTTTTAACATTTTCATTCTTTTGGTTTCAGACGATTTGTTAAAGTCTGACTCCCCTTAAACGTTCCGATGATCTTTTACAGACACTTACACCGTTCAAACACAATAACACTTTTAACCTTTACTTTCTTTTGACATTTCTGGTTAGTTTTACATCTAATCTCTAATATCATGTCAATAACTCAAATGTATTTTACTCATGCACGGTAGAGCTAAGTTAAGAAAGCTAAACTGCTCCATATTGCACAACCTCTCAGACGCGTACGATGATGCTATTATGTTCGTTGAAGAAGTGAAGCATTTATTTCTTCTGAATGGAGACTTTTTAAAAGGGGATTTTTGCACATCAACACTTACCAGACCCTCACAAACACCTGCTGAGATAATAATGACACAGGACTGTTTAAGAAAGGCCATCAAATCAAAGTTTTATGTTTATACTCCGAGAAATCACAGTAAAGGTACCCAAAAGAACTGGAAAACTACTGAATACTTGTGCACAGGAGGGATATGGCCTTTACTGGATAAATGATGTTAAATATGGAGCTGCCAGGCAGGAGCAGACGTGCACAGAGTCATGGATGTAGTGAAGGAGACTATACAGAGGGTTGGTGTGACAGGAAGGAGGTAGGAAGATGGTAAGATGGAGGTAGATGGTAAAAATGGTAAATGGCCTGTATTTATATAGCGCTTTACCAGTC
>NW_024582794.1:26510-42973 GCF_018398535.1 Haplochromis burtoni
ATTAAGGACCTCAAAGCGCTTTACACATCCAGTCATCCACCCATCCACACACACATCCACACACTGGTGATGGCAGCTACATTGTAGCCACAGCCACCCTGGGGCGCACTGACAGAGGCGAGGCTAGATGGTAGATGATGTGCTGTGGCGATCCCTAAAAGTAGCAGCCAGAAGCAGGAGTAGTAGTACTAGCAGCAGCTAGCAGCAGTAGTAGCAGCAGTATCACTTAGCAGCAGTAGTAGCAGCAGTACTAGCAGCAGTAGTAGCAGCAGTACTAGCAGCAGTAGTAGCAGCAGTACTAGCAGCAGAGTAGTAGCAGTACTAGCAGCAGTAGTAGCAGCAGTACTAGCAGCAGTACTAGCAGCAGGAGTAGTAGCAGTAGTAGCAGCAGTAGTAGCAGCAGTACTAGCAGCAGGAGTAGTAGCAGTACTAGCAGCAGTAGTAGCAGCAGTAGTAGCAGCAGTACTAGCAGCAGGAGTAGTAGCAGTAGTAGCAGCAGTACTAGCAGCAGTAGTAGCAGCAGTAGTAGCAGCAGTAGTAGCAGCAGTACTAGCAGCAGTAGTAGCAGCAGGAGTAGTAGCAGTAGTAGCAGCAGTAGTAGCAGCAGGAGTAGTAGCAGTAGTAGCAGCAGTAGTAGCAGCAGTAGTAGCAGCAGTACTAGCAGCAGTAGTAGCAGCAGTACTAGCAGCAGTAGTAGCAGCAGTACTAGCAGCAGTAGCTAGCAGCAGTACTAGCAGCAGTAGTAGCAGCAGTACTAGCAGCAGGAGTAGTAGCTAGAGCAGTAGTAGCAGCAGTACTAGCAGCAGTAGTAGCAGCAGTACTAGCAGCAGGAGTAGTAGCAGTACTAGCAGCAGTAGTAGCAGCAGTACTAGCAGCAGTACTAGCAGCAGGAGTAGTAGCAGTAGTAGCAGCAGTAGTAGCAGCAGTACTAGCAGCAGTAGTAGCAGCAGTACTAGCAGCAGTAGTAGCAGCAGTACTAGCAGCAGTAGTAGCAGCAGTACTAGCAGCAGTACTAGCAGCAGTAGTAGCAGCAGTACTAGCAGCAGTAGTAGCAGCAGTACTAGCAGCAGGAGTAGTCAGCAGTACTAGCAGCAGTAGTAGCAGCAGTACTAGCAGCAGTAGTAGCAGCAGTAGTAGCAGCAGTACTAGCAGCAGTAGTAGCAGCAGTACTAGCAGCAGTAGTAGCAGCAGTACTAGCAGCAGTAGTAGTAGCAGTACTAGCAGCAGTACTAGCAGCAGTACGTAGCAGCAGTAGCAGTACTAGCAGCAGTAGTAGCAGCAGTAGTAGCAGCAGTAGTAGCAGCAGTACTAGCAGCAGTAGTAGCAGCAGTACTAGCAGCAGTAGTAGCAGCAGTACTAGCAGCAGTATAGCAGCCAACACCCCTCCACTCCCCACTCCAGCCCTCCACCCCTTCTCCTCCTCACTACTCCATAACACAACCAGACCCACCGATCCTCTGCCGCCACAGGCTCCACCCTCCCTCGTCCCACCCGTCTACATCCCTCACGCTCCCCTTCCCCTACTCCCCAGTCGCCGCCCCGCCTCCCCCCTCCCTCCACCTCGCCGCCTACTTGCCCCGTCGCCTCTCGCACCCTGTTCCCCTTGCCCGCCCCCGTCCACACCCTTCCTCCCGCCTCCCCCACCACCGTCCCCAATACTCCCTCGGCCCTCCGAGATCTTTCCCTTCTCCTCACCTCGCCCCGCCTCCTGCTTCTCTCCTCCGCGCCCTCACCTCACCCCTCCTTCGCCCCGCCCCGCGCCCCCTCCTCTCCTCCCTATCCGCCAATCCCTCCCCACCTATCCCTCCCTCCCGCTCATCTCCCCCCTGCTCACCATGCCTCCTCGCCCTACTTCCGTCCCTCTCGCCACATCACCCTCCAGTCGCCCACCCCCTAGCTCCAGCCCCTCCATCTTCCCCTTCATCTCCTCGTCGATCCCCTGCCTTCCCCGCCTCTCCTCGTAACACCTCTTCTACTAGGCCACACTCCTAGACTTGTGTGTCTGTACACACACACTGTGTACATCTGCATACTCCAGCATCTGTGTGCTAGTCTCTTTGACCTTCTCTTTGGTTACTATCCTGTGTGTGTGTGTGTGTGTGTGTGTGTGTGTGTGTGTGTGTTTGTGCGTGCGTGTATTTGTGTGTGTGTGTGGGCTGGTGGGTAGGGGGGCCCACGGGGCACGGCGACGGCCCCCCGCTCCCCGAGCCCGGCTGCCTGGGCCTGGCTTGGATTCCGCTGGGGCTCGCCTAGTTGCCTTTGTGCTCGCCACCGGCTGACAATCCCCATGTATATTTAATGCTAACCTGCTGTCTGTTCTAACAAAATAGACTTCACAGGTGGGGGGCTGAGGACAGGGAGGAACGGACGAGAGGGGGGGTGGGAGGCAGGTTGGAGGAATAAAAAAGGAGGAGTGTGTGGTGGAGGAAGACATCGAGCGACAGACAGCGGAGAGTGAAATCAAACACAACCTCTGGCTGCTTCAACGTCTTCCAGCCGAGAGAAGGTCACCGCAGGGACGCGCGTGCACGCATCCCTGCAGCTATTGCAAGAACCCTATGCAAACACATCACACAAGTGCAGCACAAGTACACAACGTCCGTGTGGGTCTTTGTGCTGTCTTCATGTCTCTGTGCGATCGACTTTTAGAGTTTAGATACGAGTTTGTGTCTTTGGCTGAAATGATGAAATGGATTTCATCTCAGGTGTCACGGGACTGTGTGCCCTCTGCATAGGCATGTTGTTTCACAGCAGTCACGTGTATTCACAGACTACTGTACAGTCATGCATTCATACTCTGTGTACTTTGGCCTGCATCCATCTGCAGCGTGATAGTCTAAGAAACATTCACAGCTGTTCAGATTCTGTAAACGGCACGAGAGCGACGACACTGTGAGCGACGACACTGAGCGAGCATGTGTTCCCACGTGTTCCCACGTGTTAATAGGACTAAACATGTTCAAACCTTCACCCCTGTAAATGTTGTCAGTGCATAATCAGATCAGAGGGGACAGGAAATTACACGTGGAGGAAAAAAGAAGGAAACAAAGAACCTGAAAAGACGATTTTCGTCATTTGGCTACTGCTACTAACTCAGATCTTCAGACGTGACATCCACTCACCGGACACGTGATTAGGTAAATGTGCTGCTTGACTCCACAAAGTGCTTTATACATCAGTCCTCTTTTGCCCTCTAAACTGCCCTGATACTTCGTGTGGTGGATTCAACAAGGAGCAGGAAACATTCCTCAGAGATGCTGCTGTGGTCCTATCTCCCTCAGGGTTCAACATGTTGTGCGTTCAGCGATGCTCTTCTGCATATTTTGGTTGTAATCAGTGATTATTTGAGTTACTGCGGCCGTCCTGCCTCAGCTTGAAGCAGCCCGGCCACTCTCCACTGACCTCTGACCTCCAAAAGTAATTTTTTCCTACAAAACTGCTGCTGTCTGGATGCTTTCACTGTTTCAGGGTATTCTCTGTAAACCCTAGAGATTGTTCTGTGGGAAAATCCCAGCAGTGTGTGAAACAGAGGAGCACATCTGCTCACTCTTTCTTACAGTTTGAACTTGAGCATTTTGTCTTGGTCTAAAAGATGCTGCCGTGTGATTGGGTGATTAGGGATCTGTGTTAACAGACGAACAGGTGTACCTAACAAGGTGCTTGCTGAGTGCAGCTGTCAGTAACAGGAACTAGATTGGGTATTTGGGCTGTTTTAAAGAAGAACGACCATCGACTCAGTTTTTGGACTGCGGGCTTCAGGACGAGATTGTTTATCAGTCTGAGACGTGGCTCCTGGAGATGTCCTGAGTGGAGAACTTCTGGGTGATCCTGATACCAGTAGTTAAAACCATTTAATGATCCACAGGGATGCAGACAGCAAAGACAGCCCACACAGTGTGGAAATATTTAGCCAGAACAAAATGATCGTGACAACACTTACACATCGGCTGCTGCAGTCCAGACCTGCCATCTTATTTGCGCGTAGCGGTCAACCCGGCCAAGAAGTGAACAGGCCCCAGACAAATGCATACCTGTGACACTGCTTGCATCCCTTCCCTGTCCTGCTGCTGTTTGCTTTTATCATTTTACGTCTTGCACTGTAATCGTTTCCTCCCCTGGCTTCTATCCTTCCCAGGTTGGTGCAACTATCCGCTGGACCAGCTGGGCTTTTGGAGATCCTTGGAGAGATTAATCGAACAGCTGACTGGGCAGAAACCTCGATCGGACGACCTGGCGTGGGCAAAGAAAACTGACTGAAGAACAAATACACAAGGGTTGAATGGAGGGAGGGGCATGGAAAGGAAAATGTACACAAATAGGAATGAATGGGGAAACCAGACAAATGCATATAAATGTAACTCCTGTCTCTGTGCTCATCGCTTCTTTGCTGAAGAGCAAACACAGAATCTGCAAACAAACAAAACGACGGTTCACGTGATTCGTAGACACGTTGGAGTCTGTATTTGAACAAGCTTTGAACACAGTGAGGTCATCGGTAGACCAGAAACAGCCAATCATCTCGTGCGTTTGTAAGCCTGTGTGAGCGACGCGGCGTGCTGGTGTGTAGGAGGTTTCTGGAGGTTGGGCTCTCCAGGAGTGACACCACGCTGCCTGTTGCAGGCACAGCACGCACACACGCATGCACACACACTCTCTCTCACACACACACACACACGCACGTACACACACGCACACACGCACGCACGTACACACACACACACACGCATGCACACACACTCTCTCACACACACACACCACTCACACAACACACACACGCACTCTCTGTGTGCCTCCCTGAGCCTGGTTCTGCTGGAGGTTTCTTCCTGTTAAAAGGGAGTTTTTCCTTCCCACTGTCGCCAAAGTGCTGCTCATAGGGGGTCATATGATTGTTGGGTTTTTCTCTGTATCTATTATTGTAGGGTCTACCTTACAATAACAGGCGACTGTTGTTATATAAATAAATTTGTATAAATAGAATTGAACAAATAGAAACAGACTTGTTTCGTGCATGCATTTCTTTTCCTCTGAATGTATGAATGAAGTACAGTGCAGACTTTACACTGGTACTTTGTTATTTCGTTTCCTATCCAGCTACCTCGGTTTATCACTTTATCAGACATGCACAGTGCTAGATGCTTGGGAGCAGCTTAACCTCACAGCACGGTAGCTAACCTAGCCTTTAACCCAACTAACTGATGTCAACTCCCCTCCGCTCCTCCCATCAGTGACCTTTCAGCTCAACTTGTAGTGTAGACATGACAGGTGGAGATGTCACCTCCTCAATAACAGCTTGCTCAGTTTCTCCTGCTGATCTTCCTCCTCCAGTCCCTCCCACCTCTTGCCCTGCAGCTGTAAGGTCAGTGCACATGATCACCTGCCCTATGCTTTTCCTTAACTTCCATTAGTCTGGCACCTTGCAGTACTAAGGCACAGCTACAAACTGTTTGACACTGTAGCTGACCTTCTGAAGTCCTTGCATTTTCATCGCCAGTTTGAGGTTTAATTGTAGGAAGTTAGCTCAAACGTCTACAATGTTACA
The DNA here is from genome assembly GCF_018398535.1 of Haplochromis burtoni. Taxonomy (NCBI): domain Eukaryota; kingdom Metazoa; phylum Chordata; class Actinopteri; order Cichliformes; family Cichlidae; genus Haplochromis; species Haplochromis burtoni. The sequence continues at coordinate 32,050 of NW_024582794.1, forward strand.
CCCTCGAGCTTCTCAGGATAATAAGAATGGCAATGATGATTTTCTTTTCTACACAGGAAGCAAAAGAAGAATATTTAAGGCTATGACACACTGAGGTTTCCAAACAGCAGCTGTCTGTGTCCATCCTGGGCTTCCTTCACCTGATCAGATCGACAAATCCCAGCCAGTTGGTTGGTTGGTGAATGTTTGGTTCATCCAATCTGAAAGAAGGGCTAAAATGACTTTCCACTTGTTGGTTTACCTTTCTTCTTTCACTGAAGAAATACTCATCTTTTTTCTTGGTTGTTTTCAGACACTACTACTACAGAGATAGTGGGCACAAAGGGGAGAGAGGGCTTTTGCTGTGGCTGCACCCAGACTGTGGAACAGTTTACCTCCTCACATCAGATTCTCCACAAGCCTAGGAACTTTTAAAACTGCTCTTAAAACTCACCTCTTCTCATTGGCTTTTAGCAAGGTTTAACTTACTGTTTTAACTTATTGTTTTATCAGTGAGGTGTTTTATGTACTTGTGTTTTATTGTATTTTATATTTGTATTTTATTGTACAGCACTTTGGTCAGCCTCGGTTGTTTTTAAATGTGCTTTATAAATAAACTTGACTTGACAAAGATATGATGGAGCAAAGAAGGAGCTCCCAGCTCTTTCTAGTCTAGTGTTGACACTAAAACTACATGTGCCAAGATTCTGCCTATCCATCACATTCATGCTGATTTAAACACCAGTTAGATTAGGGGATGGCGTGCTCCATCAAGTCCTCCATCAGCAGCAGCGTCCATGTTCTAAGGACCCTACTGACCATCAGGTCACCAGTTCTGATAGATGGTGGCATTCGTGCAGACTGGTTACAGAACTGCTGTTCTCGTTGTTGACCAACCTTTATCACATCTAAGATGTGCCCACAGCTGCTAGCAGATATTTACAGGAAACTGACTCGCCCAGCAACAAGAGCACAGCTCAAACAGTGACTGCGATAGTGCAGAGATCTGTGTCTCTGCAGCCGGTATAAGCACATGTGTGATTTACCTGGTGTGTAAGTGAGGAACTTGTAGGCCATGTGAGCCAGCGGTAGGATGGGGATCATGCAGTTATCGCCATTGGTTTCGATGAAGTCGTGGCGAGTGATGGCAGTCGGATCGATGTGGTGCTCCCTGAATGGTCGAAGAAATGCCTGCAAAGAAAAGAAATGAATAAAACTATTCTCAGTCTAAGCTCCGACGAGTTTCTGCTCGTACAACAACTGGCTTTAGAGGGAGGACTTTATTTAAACCATCATTATCTTATTTTTATATGAAATGAAAAATACTGAAGTGGTGGCCTTTCCAAATCAAAGTAATCCACACAGATCCCAAACTAGACTCTGCTCGCTGTTCCTGCCTCAGCAGCTGCACATCCGCCCGATCCTGACTGAGAAGTGCGGATATCAGTGAATCTACAGGCCAATCCATCCACTTCAGTTGTATGTTGTTCTGTATGCACTTTGTAACTCGCAACAGCTAGCAGGAGAACTAGCGTAGCGTGGAGGAAGATGAAGGTGAGAAAAAGCAGCTCGGAGTTACCGACTGCCGTTTTTATATGTTTGCAAAGCTGTGCAGACGGCGGTGAGTGAGTCGGCGTCACCTAAACGCTTTGGCTTCTTTTGTTTGCTCGTTTTCATGTCAGAGAGACAATTAGTCCATTTGTTTATGGCCAATGACATTTTTATGCACACGACTGCAGCGGAGGTTAAATTGAGATTTGGTTCGACTGCACACTTTTAATCCAAAGGTTTGATTTTATTCATGAACCATTTTGAGAGGCTCAGACTTTGAGATAACAGCGTATTAATAACACAATCATGACATCAGGACACAAATGAATGGAACAGGGTGAACAGCCGATCTAGTCTGTGCTAAATAAAGGGGCTACAGTTACATGCACATACAGGCTGAAAGTCATCGTTGGGTTCTTCTAATGAATTTAAATTCACTTTAAACCACAACACAAAACCATGTTTATCCTCTTTACGCCAATGCAGATCAAATACACACACACACACACACACTCACACACACACACACACACACACACACACACACTCACACACTTAGTGGTGCTGAGCACCCTGTGCAACCCCAAAGCTCATATCCAGCATCCTAATAAACCACAGAACAGCAGTCAACTTGTGCAAACACACTCATACACATAAATGACCCATGGACACCCCACCAATTCAAAAATGTGTGCTTTAGAACACACACAGACACACACACAGACACACACACCCAGCAAACCCCAGCAGCACTGTGCAGAGGCAGACACCTGTCTGTGAGAGCATGGGGGTCTCAAATGAAAGACTGAATCTGAATCTCAGAAGCACAAAAGAGGACAGAAAGAAACACACCCACATGCACACAGAGGATAAAGGTAATTTATTTCTCTGTGTGGAAAAAGCAAAAAGAGGAAGGTTTGCATGTGTTTGTGCACAGTGCGCATTTATCCGAGTGCGTGTTTGTGTGCAGCCGTGGAAACATCAGCGTGAAAACTCATTATTGTCGGGTTAGCCGCTCGAAACAATCGCACACGCCTATCAGCAGACATCGTCGGTAGGTGCCACTGCAAACGCTGAAACTATCTGTTGATATCCTCACAATTACGGGCCCAGCTCCCTTCTCTACCGCTGTTTCCCCCTCCTCCCCTCCTCCATCGTCCCCCTCCTCTCACCGCAGCCCTCAGCTAGATGAAAGGCCGGCTAAGCCGCAGAGGTCGTGCCGAGAGGGGCGGCACGGGCGCTCCCAGTTAACGGCGGGCCACCGGTCGCTGCGTGTCCTCTAATCCCACACCGTTTAACGGCCTGCCTTGCACGACATCCGTTAATCACCAGCTCACATCGCCCATCGCCCCAGCAACCACCGCTGTCCCACTGCTTGGACGGACACGCCCTTCCACCCCCTTCTTTTTTTGTCCTTCCAACCTCGTCTGCTGTATTTTTTATTAGTTTCTCTCTTTTTTGGGCCCAACCTTACCATCCTTTAATATCGCACTCTTTTTTCGTCCTTCTGTCCTTTAAATAAGAACCGACTTACATCATTCAATTAACTCTCTTTCAATGCTCCAATCAGCCTCACTGGAGAGTTGCCTTGAAAGAGATTTGTTCGTTAACGACACAAGGACAGAAGTAGCGATGCTTTTAAAATATGACTGCACAAGTGAACTAGATGGGGAGAAAGGATCTTAAAACATATATCCCAAAACTGTAAGCACATCTGGCAAATTTCCGTGTGAATCGAGCATCATTGGGAACTAATGAGCGTGACTTTGTCCTCAAAGTGGTGTCATTAGAGGACTGCTAAATCCTTGTTGAGTCAATTAAAGCTCAACGACACAATGACGACAAAAAGCCTCCTAAAGGAAATGTGGAAACGCTACAGGGAAATTGTCGAGCACTTCTTAAACTAGTGTTGCAATTTTAGCACTGCTGAGTAGAGAAAAGGCTTTCTGTAGACTCACAGAAAGAACAAATTGGTGTTACACAATTTCTCCTGGAGAGCAACAACCTCGCAGTGTACTTTGTGCAATAATTCTCGCCCTATTTTGTCTGAACAACAACATATTCCAACTGTGATGTGGACAGAAGCATGCATCATAATGCGCTCTCTGAATGTGTTCGTACACAAGTTTGTACTCCAGATTTTCTTTTTCTTTTAAGCCAAATGCTGATATGATGCATGTACTCCAGAGTACAGTGGGTACTGGCGGGTTACGTTTCCATGAGGACAGCGGCTGACTGACTCCACTAGCTTCCTTACTTTGACGCATTCCTTAACTGACGACTGTTTTTACTTTGTAGCTAAACACACGAAGCCCCATGTCTCACTAATGACACACAGACTAATTCTAGCACCCAACAGCAGTGCTTGTTACTGTAACTGCCATAAAAGCCTTGATTTGAATAAAGTCTTTAATCAAACCACCTGTTTTAAAGAAAAACGTCTTCTTCAGCTGCTCCCACCCACAGACGTTTACTTTACTGAGTCTAAAAATCTAAAGCTACACAAGTCCAAATAAAAGCGTGTGTGTGCAGATGAATGATAACTGTTTAAATCAGGCAGCTACCACACTTTCAACATCAGCAGGAGAGCAGCAGTGACACAAAAACACGACCCACAGTCTGAAATATAAGGTGTGACATGAGACGTGTGGGATGAATTCGATGACCTTCAGTGGGAGCCGGTCTGAGACGAGACACGTTGAACAGCTTGGAGATCAGCGGTACATAAAGTACAGACAACACATGTTTACACAGGTCATCACAGGTAGAGGCGACAGGAAACTGGACATACATCAGCAAAAACAGAATAAAATAACAGAAGGCAAAAATAAAGGACAGCGCCAACTTCTAACGCTCTAATACGGCCGCCATTAGCCTCAGGTGTTCTGAATCACGCTCGTGTTTGATATTCAAACTAACGCTAACCGGGAGCACGGGCCGGCTTTATTCTCAGCCTCACAAATGCAGCAGAGGTGGACGCTTTATTTCCAGCAGACTATTGTCAGCCCTCTGTTCTCCGTAAAGGTCCATTCTTCTCTGCCAGTTAAAGTCTTTATTAGAGGTCTCCTACAGTGTCCAACACACCATGCAAATCTGTGACTGCTGCTGTGCCTTTGGTCCCAGTAACTACCCCAAACCTCAATAAATGCCACATTAGAAATAAACATCACACCAAATAATACCTTCTGCAAACACAACAAGTAACACAGGGATCCTAAAATTACTGTTCAGCATCATCTGATAGTACAGTGCACATATCAAATAAATATTATTAAGGTAGCATCTAAAAATAGAGACATACATTAGGTACAGCCCAAATTACACGAACCATTAGAAATCCTCACATCGAAGTCAAGACTGTCGGTGCTGCAGCTAATCAGATTACACTGAAGTACTGGCAGTAATCTCAAGCCTGAATCCAGCAGGCTGCTGAGCAGAGACATATTTGATTCACACACAACAACAATGCTAATTAATCAATTCATGTTTTTTTCCTGGTGTGTTTGTACAATAACTACAGTCATTTATACATCCTTTCATTTTACACGTTACATTTGAATGAGTACTGCATGTACTGCATGTAACTACATAACAACATCTGTACCTGTTCGTGGTTTTAAGGTTGGAGCCAAACATCTGTATTTATGTTTAAATATATAATCACCTTGTATGTATAAACAATACAAGCAGACACGGGATTATTTTAAATGAATTTAAAACAAACATCATTCGTTCCTTCGTGTGCACTGCACTGATAGACGACAGCGCTCTACACGTCCAGCCTCCAAGCTGTTACACTCACGAGCTGGTAGCCAACCATGCAAAAATAAGGAGCTGCAACACAACAGTCTACAAATGCAGCACTGTAGTGATGAGGTGTGACAGCCTGCACGTGTCATCAGGTTTAACACAAAGCTCAGAAAGACAACGAGGAAACAATGAATGACATGCATGCATCACGCTGGAGACGTGTTTATATAATGTTGTTTGAATCACATTAGAATCTCTAAGTCGTTCTAATATCAGTCAAGTACAGCAAATACTGTCTTGTACTACAAAAATACTACAAATTGCATTACAGGTGTTAAGGTGATTCTGGTGTTTGCGGTCATATTTAACTATGATAATAAGTATTTGTAAATAAAACACGTTTCCATATGTTTGCAGTTTTTCAGTCAAAGTAACAAATGGTGTGAACTGCAATCAAAGTGTGAACAATATCAAATTATTATTAATGATGTAGTGATAACATGTGGGACAGTGTGATTAATGCCTACGGTTCTTACAGGGATGCTTCACACATCAGCTTCCATTTTTCACACATTATTTATATATGAATAATTCATAAATACAAGGAACAGTAGATGAAACGCTCCCACACTTCCACTAAATTCACACGCCATTAATCAAAGTTCACATGAACCAATCTGCATGCTGCACCGGATCATACTGATTTTAATTGGATGAAATGAGGATAACCTTTACTCTAATTGGCTGAGAGGAGTGTGTGGATTACTGTAACGCAGCCACATAAATATGTGCATACTGTATGTGCACTGTGCGCTGAAAGGTCGTCAATATTCAAGGTGAGACTGTTCACATGTGACCCCGTGTGTGCGCGTGTGTGAGTGCAGTGGACATTACTGCCTACAGGGAAATCGCTTTGTGTTACACTGACATTTAGCTTCAGATCACTACAGAAGTGGAAAGCTGTGGGGACGAGGGGCGACTGCTACCACGGCGATGCAGTCCCAGGAAAGCGAAGACACCAACTTTTAACAAAACCTCCAACTGTAAAAACCAAAGAAACCCGTCCCATCTGGCTCGCTGGGATTATTCAGGAAAACTGTACCAAAGCAAGAACGATGCAAAAATAATGGATCTGAGGATGGACATGTTTTTAAAAAAGGCTTTTTTAAAATACTATCATTTATAAAGGTGCTCTTCTGCACTCATTTCAAATACCAGGCGCTTTCTGACAAACAGTCACCCGCCTGCAGTTACCCGCCTGCAGTCACCAAGACTGTACAAGAAGCACGATGAGACTGTGGACTCACAGCAGGGAGTCAGCCAGCGGGGGAACAGGCGAAGGACAGAGCTAGGTGGACTGTCCACTAATAAGAACTGTAACTGTGTGGTACTTCTCGATTAATGAAAAAATAAATATTAAAAATGCCAAACTTGTTTCCAAAAGTGTGCACAGGTGGCGCTGATACAGGTATTTCTGACAGTAGGCCCAAATAACCTGACACTGGGCCATTTGACCTTTGTGTTCTGAAAGGTCACTAAAGATACAAAAATAGATGTCACTACTAGTAATACTACTGCTGCTGCTACTACTAGAATATTTTGGTGTTTGGGACATACGACTTTTGAAGAGCAGACATTAATCTTCCTTCTCTGTTTAAAGTGCGGAGCTCAAAATAAGAGAGGACGAGATTTAACAACCAAGCTTGGAAAAAGTAAACAGTCGGCTGTAAGATGAACAGTTTGACTTTGTCCTTCTATGTTGAGGGAAAAAAGAATGATGAAGGGAAAATGTTTGCATAACACTCAGAAGCAATCGAATGAACCATGTAATCTGCTAAACTTACCTTGACTGAAGAAACTTAAGAAGCCAAAGTTGGTGACAAAGCAGCTGCTGTATCAAAACCATTGCAGTGATTGCTTGGGTTGAACTACGAGGGGTTTAAAAGGGTCTCAGACGTTTGGGGAGTTGGTTGTAAATGTCTGCAGACAAACCAAATCAATGACCAGGAGCTTTCCAGTGCAACCAGTCTCTCTGACCAGCCTGTAGGGCTGCAGAAATGGAGCTTTACCAATTGATTTCACAGAGACAGCCAGCAACAACTAGTCAGTGATTACACACTTTCCAGGTGACCAGTGGTTACCAGCTGGTCAGCGACCCGCCTGTCTGACAGAGGCAAAGCAGAACCGACACTAGTGAGACTGCTGCACACCTGATTCAGAGTTCGGTTGGCAGGAAAATGAACTTGATTTGATGTGAAATTATTCAAAGGTGTTTGATACAGCCTGCCTGCGCGCGTGTGTGTGTGTGTGTGTGTGTGTGTGTGTGTGTGTGTGTGTGTGTGTACCTTCCCAATAACAGGGATGTCCACCGACCCCCACGTATCTGCTCCCCAGTGCACAATCCCCGATGCAAAATCTGCCGTCACTATTCCGAGGACTGTCACATAAATGCAGGCGTGGACAGAGAATTACAAAAACTTGATTAGAGGTGTACATGAACTCATGAAAATGATTATTAGCATTTACATACAAAATCCCAGCCATCACAGTTTAGTGACTTCGTGTGAGTGTCAGCTTACCGATGCCAAGGACGATCTTGTAGATGTGAACGGTGGAGAAGTGCAGGAGGAGGAAAGAGAAGTTGATGATGAAAAGAAAGAGGCACAGGATCACACACACCCACTCCTGGAGCCGTTTACCTGAGGACGACACAGAAACACCTGACACTGCTGGGTCGACAGGCAAATGCAGACAGACAGTGGGTGTCTGTATTAATGAAGGGGGGGTGTCCGCTGGGAGAACGCGTCGCTTTTTACCGAAGGTCAAAGGACCCGTCGCCCACAACGACCACGCCCGTGTGTCCAGGCTGTTAATATGTAATCAGATGAAGACAAGTGTACTCCAGGTTGCGGGGTCATGACCTCTCATATGTGAAACACTGACACGGACGCAGCACCGAGCAGCACACACACAAGGGCCGTTTCAGGTGGGAGGTAGACCTCATAGGTCAGCAGTATCAACTAAAGAGGAAGAACAGGGACTAACTAAAAGTACTCTACTGCAATTCAGCAATATTAGAAGGGAGAAAGCCTCCAGCCAACAGCACTGAAGATCAGAGATAATATATTATTGAAAAAGAGCGCGCAGCATAGAGCACGCAGCATAGAGCGCGCAGCATAGAGCGCGCAGCATAGAGCGCGCAGCATAGAGCACGCAGCATAGAGCGCGCAGCATAGAGCGCGCGACGTGAGCGAGAAGCGTCTCCCACAAACTTGCGGTCTTCTGAATGGCGCCTTGCTTCCTTCTTCGCGGTCCTTGCTCGCCTGATCTGCCAGCTCAAGCAGGAAACATGACATCGTTCACTAAATAAAGCCACAAATATAAACCACCGCTGTAATGTTTTTAACTCACTTTCTTCTTCTTTTACAGCCACGCCCCCCACGCCGTTCTCCTAATCCTTCTGTCATTGCCAATCTAATGTGCCTTTAAAACTTTAATGTGTCCAGATCCTAACGTATCACACAGCATTAGGAGCCTATAAGATATTCATGACAGTTTTTTCTAATAAAGCACACAGGCCTGTAGACCTGAGTATGAATATGCTATCAGCCTCTCATATGGACTGAAGCGGTCACCCGAGATTTAGAATATGTGATTATGGATATTTCACGAATCGTCAAACGTGACCCTTCACCTTCTAAAAATAGACGCCATCAAAGTTGTAAAGAAGCAGATGGTAGAAACTTCTAAATGACTTTGACTTTGCTGGTTGTTGAAAATTGTTTTGAAAAACTTTCAGCTGTGAACGAGTCGTTTGGTGCGCTGATAACCACATACTCGGCTTGATTCAAACAATCATCTTTAACAGGAAGTCTGTACAGATTATATTTAATGTACTGCTGAAAAACAAAAGTCAAAGGAATACATTTTAACCAGAGTTCAGCATCAAATCAGTTAACCTTCGAGGATATTGGTGGGGAACCTCCAAAGAGGTTTTACAGTGACGTCACTTTACCCCTCGTCATCTTCTCTGACTGCTCTTACAGGAGTCAGGGTCACTGCTGGTATCATGATACCTGGACCCTCCAAAGGCTGCAAATGTTGTCCAACTGCTCCAAGATGGCTCAGTCATACATGCCACTGGCAGAAGGTTTGCTGTATCTCCCGGCACAGTCTCGAGAGCATGGAGGAAATTCCAGGAGAAAGGCAGTTACTGTAGAAGATCCATCAGTAGAGTGGACATCTGCTCCTCTGTCCAAGGAGGAACAGCAGGAGGAACTGCCAGAGCCTGACAGAAGGACTTCTAGCAGGTGTGAATGTCTCTGACCAACCAATCAGAAAGAAGACTTCATGAGCCCAAAATCCTCTAGTGAGCCCTGTGTTCACTGTGCAGTGCCATGGAGCCTGGCTGCTGTAATACCAGAACAGGCAGGTCCGCCACCAGCACATGTGGCAAACATGGGTCTTGATAAGGCGTGGGGGATGCCGGTAACATGTGGTCAGTGACGGTGTAGGGGAGGCACTGAGCATACTCACTGAGGAACAACAGCATCCTGATTACTGTCAAGTATCAGGATGAAATCCCTAAACTACTGTCAAACATTACGTTGGTGCAGTGGCTGCTGGTTCCTCCGAGTGCACAACAACGCCGGCTTCATGTGGCGAGACAGTGCGATCAGTTCCTGATAACGCCGACTGGCCCCGGTGTTCGCCTGACCCAAATCCGGTAGATCCCCTCTGGAAATGATGCTTCGATGTCAGATCCATGGTCTCATCAGGAGCATGGCCCAACATCGGCACACACAGAAGCACACGGGGCCGTACGAACTACTGAGGACCATGTTGAGGTGCAACATTATGCTGCGTTACTTTACGTTGATTTGGGGGTTCCTTTGAATTCAGCCCTTTGTGCAGAAGGTTGATCGTTTTCCTGTAAGTGACGCTGCATGCTCCAGTTTCTAACACCGTCCATATCAGCACAGAGATCAGCAGGACCCTCTGACATCTGATGTGTTTTCAAAGTGTTCCTTTAATTGTTTCTTAGTAGTGGATAATATAAACATATAATTAAATCTTGATGGCTCATGTCAAGTATCGGCTGGTGTCACCGCTCCAACGCTGCTTCCCCAGCACATCACAGCAGAGTACATCGTAGTTTCCACAACTCAGTGACAGAAAACCTGTCAACATTTTGCAGAACTCACTGAAGGATCTCAGCTTCCTCAAAAATCAGAGCTTGTTCGTTCCTTTTCGGTCTCTCAGTTCTCGATGGGCACATCCAAGCATTGGGCCCAGACACGACATCACCTTCCTGTCTGAGGACAGACATCGGTCGTGTCGCCATCCTCTTCTTTCTGGAGTTGATCGCCATCTTTCTGGTCTTATTCACACACACCATATCATACCATTCACGTATGATGGCGGTATTTATTTTCTTATTGTGTTAGGCAATGATAAGAAAATAAAATATCTCCTCTATACCTGCTTCATGCCCTGGAGGACGGGGCTGTGGCCCCCCCACACTCCCTAGCAGATCGTTACATGGAGAAACCTTTGGAATACAAGCATGCTGATCCACACAGGTATGCACACAGGTGTTCACAGACGCGGACTACAGCTTTCTTGGCTGCTGCCTCAAAGCACA
>NW_024582794.1:54138-62594 GCF_018398535.1 Haplochromis burtoni
GCAAATTTTCAAATACATATCGTGAAAAATATTTTCGGCCATATCGCCCAGCTCTACTTCACACAGATGATTCCTCACAGACAGCACTCACACATCCAATCACTGCAGAGCATTTCTAAAGGTGGCCTGACCCTGGGTGGTGCTAAAAATGTAAGGTGTACCAGGTGAACCTGTTCTGCTCATCACAAGAACAGATGCAGATACATGAATTTCATTCACAGGATAACAGGACCATAGCTAAAGGCCTGATTTCTTCACATTTATGTTATGCAACACGATTTTTTGGCAAGATATCCGAGACCTGCAGCTCTCAGCAGGTCATCAAAGCAAAACAAAGATCTACCAGCAGATGCAGTCTGAGACGGAGGAGTGGAGTCGCTTCATCTGCAGGAGGTTTAATACCCAGTATTAAACATAATATGAACTTTCACAGAACCATTGAAACCACTGAAATATAAGAAGAGAATAAGTGACGAAGAGAGTAGAAAATGTTTCGCGCAGAGATCCTGGTGAAGTTTTTAAGCTCCAACTTTGCAGCACAAAAACTAATCTCCAAATGTTCGTCTGTGTCGGTGGAAATGCTGCAAATTCTTCTTGAGAAAAGCATCACGTGTGAGCACCAGGCCCGTGGACACATCGATGGTACAAAGACTACGATACTGCGAACATGTGACGCAGGTCCAGTGTGTTTACATCATAGACACACAGTCCATACGAAGGTTAAGTGGACCACATTTAGCTCTGTTGTCTCCAAGCTTCATCCGACACCATTTTCTAAACTCTACCCCAAACACACACACACACACACACACACACACACACACACACACACACACACACACACACACACACACACACACACACACACACACACCTCAAGGGATCACTACACCAAAATTCACTCTCTCCATCTCTCTGACTGTCTGCATGCACACAAAGACACACACTAACAGACGTACCATGACGCTCAAACTGATGGATTTCCTAACACATTTTCACATCTCTTTCTATCACACACACAATCATCTGACACATACACACATTCAGACACTCCATCTCCTTCACACACACACACCCACAGTGCAGGGCCGTGGAGCAGTGGGGCGGCTGTCAGGTGATGTGCGTCAGTCCTTGGATCCTCCAGCTCCCTGGTGAGGGGAAGGAAACTAGGACAGGCCTCCACAGAGCGCGTGCACACACACACACACACACATACACACACAAGCCCTCGTCCCTCAGGCCATGGCATTGCTGGATATCGCACACAGCTACAGACACACAAACAGGCTTTACGAGCATGTATGGACATATGTTAACGTGTTTGAACACTCACACACCCTCAGCAAACACAAACCTCTCTCTCAATAAGAACACACATACCCGACCTGCCTTTACTGGGCACAACAACACCCAAATTAAAGGCACGTAAACACACACACACACACACACACACACACACACACACACACACACACACACACACACACACACACACACAGGGCCAGAGCGGTGCACTCATTAATATCATTCTGACAACAACTGGCTCCCTGGCAACCTCTCTGCCATCGCTCACCCAGCAGCACCCCCTGCCTGCAAGCGTGCATGTGGGTGTGCACGGGGATTTAACCTGGGCGGAGCTGGGGGAGGGGAACGAGGGGTGCTAATAGGCTGAAATTAATCAATGCCGGCTGATTCGCTGTCTGGGGAATGAGTGGCGGGCAGCAGGCAGGAAGGCAACACATTGTGAATACTAATGTCCTAACACATAGGAAAGATGCCTTTACCTGAGCTTCTTTGTCAGGTACATACACAGTGAGTATGTAAAGGGTGTGGAGCGTGAGTCATTTATACCCGTTTATACAGTAACAGCTGCAGTACGAGGCAGCAATACAAAGACTCCTACAATCTGTAAGAAAGAAGAAGAAGAATAGCAGGTCAAGTGTTCGGCACGCTAAGCCGGCTAAACCTCAAAGCACATCTGTTCCTCCCTCTCCCACAACAAACTGGAGCAAGAACAGATCCAGGTGTTCCACGTGTTCACCTTTTTCTCTTTCCTACGTGTGAAAACTTCCAATACGATGTTTGGATGTGAGGTCGCCGTGTTTCCTTGTGATCAGGCCGATGACAAACAGGAGCCCAGATACTTTGTGTGCACAGGCATAAAAGAGAGCCAATCAGGGCCTCGTTTGACATCGAGCCACTAATTTGCTTTTATGCATTAGTCCAATGGTGACACAGGGTGTACGGTGGTTCCTAAGAAGAGTCTCGCTGTCTTAGAAAGCTGCTGGCCATCGCAGCGGGTAATTAGGCCACAGAAGACTGACAATTTTGCTGGCTTTTGGCTCGATGGGAGTTATCAGATCATATCCATTATCAGAAAACCAAATGAGACCCTATCCCCTCATGACCTGCACGGGCAAATGATGGAGGACAGGGAGGCGAGAGGGAGATAAATGTAGGACAGTTCCTGATGTTGGTGTGGGAGTACACTTTATCGAAGGATTAGGAATTCTGGTTTTTAACTGTGTTACACTTAAAATATAGAAAACGTGCACATTGGTGCAGAAATGACAAATGTGTAACCATCTACAGGCCTGAATGATAAACCCGAGGCTGTGAAAGAAGATGTGTGACCCTGCACTGAAGAGCAGGGACGCTGCTTCTACCGTTTATTAAAAAAAGCCTTTCATCTCTCGTCACTGTTGTTCAATAGAAAGGTACAACGGGAAGCAGACAGGCAGGACTGCTTTAAGTCAGCCATTGTTTTTTAAGTGTGTGTAAAAGGGAGCTTAATTACATCCCTGTACAAGTGCACAGAAACCAGCGGGGCAGTGTACGGAGAGGGCTACAGGTGTTCATTAACCCTTTAAGACCTACCATAGAACCAAGGCCGCCAGAGCTTATATTATATGTTTACATGCTGTAGTGCCTTTTTTGGGAGCATTTCAAGTTGCTATACATCAATACAACCATTACAGCCCAGATTTTAATAATATGTATGCATTAAGTCCATAGTGATTACATAAACTACAAAAAAATTAAAAATCGTTTTTGTTTTACATTTATTTCTACTTGGAGAAATTTAAGAGGTTTATCCCTCAAAACTTTAAATACAAAAAAGTTGCACAAACTAGTTTCCCACCATAGGAAATTTATTTTGAGTGTCTTCATAGTTTTATTTTTGAGATACACCAATTTGTATATACTGCAGGAAAAACGAAAAACAATCCTATGATGCAAATTTGCAAAGAAAACAGCAGGTGCATCAAAATAAACTATTTCCAGCAGCGCAGTTCGAGTTCTAAGCATCCCAGAAACTATTCAGAAAAGTCAAACATGACTTATAAAAACACCAGTAGAGGCTTTTAAGGCCTACAAGTAAAAAACTACATTTCCGCGAAAATGACGTCACTTCCGGTTTCAGGCAGGAAATGGCGGACATGCGATAGTTCGTGCTGACGTCTGTTTCAACGTGGGAAGTGTTACGAACAGCTGATTGGATGGCAAAGCGTGTTTCTGGAATATTATGTTTTTGTTCCTGCAAGCGCTTTTTATGCAGTTTTTGCAAAGCTTTATGTGGAAGGAAACTGTGACCGAGGACAAGCTGATGGCATCAGATGTAAGTACAACTCCTCCGGTTTCATATGCAAAAAATTTATTGCACTAGCTTACGCGGTTCCAGTTCTACGGGGTTTTAAAAATAGTTACGTGAAACAGAGCGTGCTGCTCCGACTGGCTTTAAAGGGTTAAGCGACTCAGGTATATTTATGAACATCTCAAACTTTATGCTGCTTATGTGTGTTTCTGCTACAGGCTGGAAATGTTAATTAGGCTTCGTTTAAAAACAAATCTAATGTGGCTGAACTCTCGAGGTGGAACGTTCTCGTTGAAAGACGTGACAACAGAAAATATTCAGATTCAATACACGGAGCTCACGTTTAGAGAAGCATTACTGAATACACACTGTCGGTGTGTGAAGGAGCCAGGACCCTGTGCTGTGCATTTGTATTCATGTATAACATGTCATTATGTTTCCACTGCCAGTGACACATTCCCATGTTAAAGTGAGAAGAAAAAAAGCTTTCTGATACAGTTATGACCAATCAAGTGAGCACGCACAGCGAGGGACCGAACCAAAGGCAGGAGCACAAAAAACACAAACAACGAGCGAGGCAGCCCCACTCGTGCTGAATAACCACCCACAGGGCCTCTGACAAAAAGGAGCTCGCACTTTCCCCGCGCTAGCCTGACAGCGGCTCAAAGACTGAGTCGGAGCTGCCAGCGTACCTCGACCACGCCTTCACCCGCCGCTCTGAGACAGAGCCCATTTACAAACACTTATTCGCTCTGATGTGGAGGCTGCCAACACATTAGGCACCCAATCACGGGGGTGATGACATACTGTATGGACGAGCGACACACACACAGCTCTGCTGCTCTTTTCTCTCTCTCTCTGTCCCCTGGTTGGTTCTCAGAAGACCGTCTCCTAACGGGACTCGGGGAGAGGGAGAGAGAGACGTGGGTGGTAAAAGTGGGTCACATGCTCAGAGAGAAAGAGAATGAAGGGGGGAGACGGAGAGAGAGAGACTGGGGGAGAGTGACAGTAACATGGAAACATGGCTGGGTGAGCGAGGTAGAGTCACAAAGAAGGGGAGAGAGAGAGAAGGGGAGGTCGAATTCCCTCGTTCAGACGAGTGGATCCGTCACAGGCCTCCTTCCTTTCATCTGATCTCAGCGGACGGCAGAACCTGGGACACACACACACACACACACTAACAGCACAACACAGGGAGCCAAGCAAACGCACACATTCACCCACACACACTCATCGGTACACACAAAACCAACATCAATGCAAAGTACACATCCACAGATGAAGAAACACACAAAGACAATATGTATGTCCCACACACACACACACACACACACACACACACACACACACACACACACACACACACACACACAGTATTGCCAGACAAACTTAATAAATCCATTACCCTGTAGATTCAACAGCAACAAAGAGGAATGTAGCAAATGAGATTCAGTAATGGCATACCGACACAATGCTGCGTGCACACACACACACACACACACACACACACAGACAAACAGATGCATATATGAGGCACAATAACACACACATATTTAACCCACATGAGAATCAGTGTAAGTAGGCCCTGCTCCAGCCTCGCAGAAAAAAAGGATGGACAGATCCCATCAAGTGTGTGTGTGTCTGTGTGTGTGCGCCATCCCCTCATCTCCTGGGTTTTCCTCTACCACCATATTCATCTGTAGCCCTCATAAGAATAATTACACACACATACGTGCGCACACACACACGCCCGTAGCTCTTCTCTGGAAACACACAGCATTCCCAGCTCCTCTCACGCGTTGGTCAAGGTCAATAGCAAAATCCTGCCTAGAAGGCTCGCCTAAAGCCACAGATGCACTGTGTGCGTTTGTGCAGAGTGTGTGTGTGCGTCTGAATTTGTGCTCACATCATTTATGTGAATGAGTAGTGTGCGCTAGCTTTGTCTGCGAGCCAAAAGTTACATTTGGCTTCAAAATGTACGAATAAAATGTAAACGTAGTAGGACCTAATTCAGGAGGAATATTCCTGATGATATTGTTCCGACATGTTTGCACAAATATTGATAAATTCTTACTAGGTACTCTGATCTACTCATGAAATGAGAGAATTCATGGTAATACCACGCTGGCACTGTAGCTTCTCCCTTCTGATTGGCTAAAACACGTGCACGCACTCTGATGCTAGTGAAACAGGTGGTATAAAAAGTACAAAGAGAAGGTAAACATGGCAACGAACAGCAACAGAAAGGTGAATATCTTCTCACGATGCAAAAATAACTCCTGTTTGGAACGAAGGTGGCGTGTGAGGACTTTTAAAGGGACATTAACTGCAATGAAGACGGCAGCCTGCAGGTCTGAGCGCCAGCGTCAGGCAAACGCAGAGCAGGTGTACAGCTATGTGGAGAAGCTTCAGGTAAAAGCAGGAAGTAGAGCGCTCACACGTCTCTGGGTGTGTGAGTGTGAGTCTGTGTGTGTGTGCGCGTGTGAGTGTGTCTGTGTGTGTGTGTGTGTGAGTGTGAGAGAGAGAGAGCATGCTAAATGAAGGCACTCGCCATCAAAAGACTGAAGCGCAGAAGTATTCTCAATGTTTGAGTCCAGCTGACTGAAGAGGAGGAAAATCAGAAAAGGATCAAATGTCTCTTCACCGAGTTCTGATGGACAGACTTCACTGACGCTCCAGTTGTCTAAGCAACCCTGTGAGGTATTATCTGCTCTCCAGTATGTCAACCAGTGCTGTGCTCTCATTGGTGGTCGCTTCAGTGCCTTTGTCTCAAAGCTCAGTTTTACTTCTTTAGCACAACAGCAGTTGCCTGCAGGTGCTTTAGACTGCAGGTTAAAAACTGTACAATACACAGAGAAAACCCAACAATCCAACAACAACCCTTTGAGCAAGCAACAGTGGGAAGGAAAAACTCCCTCTTAACAGGAAGAACCGGGCTCAGGGAGGGGCGGGGCCATCTGCAGATCTCCAGGCCAGAACACGCTTGTCGTCCTTCAGTGGGGCTTACTACGACTCCACTGCAACTTCACTTCAAGTAAAACACAGAGGGCTGTCAACTCCTGAAGCACCGCGAAGAACAGATTTAATATGTTCGGTCTGTTTGTCCAAGTTTGAATCAGGTTCATTTCTATACGGCCAAATCACACCAACAGCTGCTGCAAGGTGCTTCGTACAGGAAGTACTGCACTGTGTTATACATTGCCATGTTACCACGCAGGTCTGTGGGAATAATGAGCCAAACGTTCAAAGTTATCTGATGTTTGATTCAGATGCAGGACCCCGGAGTGAACTCACTCCTGAGCTGAGCGCGTTCCAGCAGTAAAGCTGGAAACTTTGGGGAAAATGGGATTTGTTTGGCTCCTTAGCAAAGAAGAACCATTCATGCATCAGCAGCCACAGCACGCATGCAGCACAGTCATGGATAAACCTGCTCTGTGTGTGTGTGTGAGTCACAAATAGACAACAGCAGCAGACCCATGTTAAAGTTTCACTACGGTTCACTGTCGCTATGTTAGATCGTTAGCAATGCAGCAGTGAACCGCTTCGACTCTCGACGTTGGAAGTCCGACTTGAGGGAGAATTCCAGGTGAAAATTCCAACTTCAGATGGCTGTACTATGAGCCAAATGGTTATATTATATTAAACAGTTATATTATATTTATTGGCCATGTATATGCACAGACACATACAAGGAATGTATATCTCAACAATGTAAGCAACACAATTCACCCACACACACGCGTGTGGATATACACAGCTGCGCATGTATACACAAGCTGTGTAAACCAACCATAAATAACCAATCAAACGATTTAATCTCTATTTCAAGTGGCTAGACTGTTGCTGAAGGATGTGCTAATTAACAATCACAGAATTTTCCTTCAACTTTTTGGTTTCCAAACAATTTAAAAAACTGCTGTGTCTTTATTCATAGCACAGCCCTTTTATGTGTTTGTTGGAAATTGCTTGAATGTGCTCGACTAGACCAAAGTGACCTTTACCCACCAAATTCTACTCAGTTTATCCTTCAGCCCTCTTCGGTTCCACATATGAAGAGATTTCCTTCAGATTTACAGCAGCTTGACGGCATACTGCCTCACCATTATTAAGGAAACAAACCGGTGTGGCACTAATGCAGTCAGACACAAACAGAGACAGAGCATCATCCAGATACACTTCTCAAAACCCAGAATCAGTACTGACGACCAAAAACATTTGACCTCGAGTTAATATGCTGAATATTCTCATATAACATCAGTAAAACTAAAATAAACAGCTGTGTGACAAATAGCAGTATATTCTTCTTCTTAGTTGGAAATGTGATGAAAGAAAATGTGATTAAATCCGTTTTCAGATAAAGCGAGGGAGACGTGAAAAAATCTCAAGTACATCTGCACCTGTAATCTAAATACACCTGAAGATGTATTTATATGCTGCATATTTACATTTTGCATATTGTAATTATTGTTTTGACACCTCGACCGACAGCATTAATCACAAACACACATATTACTTCTTTTAGTAAATTACAACAGTAAATTTCACCTGTGAGGAAAAAGGAAAAAAGTATCATCTCTCCTTCTCTTTATTAATAATCCAGGCCAAAAAAAAAAGCATCGGGCCGATTTAATGTTCTGATTGTGCTGACTCTGCGATAATGGTCCTCTGCAGTTCGCAGCAGCCACACAGACGCTGAGGTCACGATCACACGCAGAGGTTAAAGCCAAGCACAGTCCGCCTGTTCCTCTGGGCTCGACACACGTGCTCCAAAGGTTTGTGACCCCTGACCTTTACAGCCCTGGGGTCAATAGTTCAGGGAGTCAGGCAGTGTGTGTGTGTGTGTGTGTGTGTGTGTGTGTGA
>NW_024582794.1:62675-80018 GCF_018398535.1 Haplochromis burtoni
GTGTGTGTGTGTGTGTGTGTGTGTGTGTGTGTGTGTGTGAACTGCCACATATAAGAAGAGAGAGAACTCACAGAAGCTCATCGTTAAGACAACAATCAGTCCGATTTTACAGGTGAGAGTGTCGCTCATGTCACTCAGGTGTGTCGTTCTCCACGACGGGACTCAGCCGGATGAGATGGGAGTCGACGGTGCTCCGTTCCTGGGGCCGAGCACAACTATGCATTTCCACAGCAGCCATAATTTTTCCTGCAATCATGACCCTGGGCGTGCACACACGGCTGTTTCTTAACCTCCTAAGACCCGAACTCTTCCACAGCAGCATTTTTAATTTCTCTTTGATATTTGGGCTGATTGGGACCCGATGAATGTAAAAACAAAGAATCACCAGATTTTATTTTTTTTACCCAATTTTTGTTTCTAAGAAAAATGAGAGCAACGTATGAGGATATTCGTTTTCAATTTTGATGAAACAGAGACAGTATAACGTCCTCGTGAGTGGATATCAGGCCCCTGTAGAGCAAAGTTTAGTATTTTGGTCTAGACAACCCAAAATGTGATGTCCACATATGTGGACGCAGGTCCTAGGAGGTTAATTAAGACTAGTTTTATTTTTCCAAGTCAGCTAACATGTTTTGGTCTTGTGCTCTTATTTCACAATATCATGATTATAAGGAAAAGCTTTGAAACTGGGCACATGAACTCATATATATCAGAGCCTAATGTTCCTGTGAATGTATGACATCATGCCAGTGTGATGATAACAGGAACACTAAAACTGCACATCC
This sequence comes from Haplochromis burtoni, assembly GCF_018398535.1. Lineage (NCBI taxonomy): Eukaryota > Metazoa > Chordata > Actinopteri > Cichliformes > Cichlidae > Haplochromis > Haplochromis burtoni. The sequence continues at coordinate 63,461 of NW_024582794.1, forward strand.
TACATCCTACTGTAAACGTTCACATCACACTCTGTGAGGACCGACTCGTTTCTGAGGCCTCAGATGACAATTCAAGGAAGTGAATCTTTATTTCTGGTCACCAAACGAGGCAGACCTTACGATAAGTCTGAGTTTAACACAGAAACACAGAAAGAAATTAAGCCAAATGCATTGGGTGAATTTGGCACATTAGCATAGCAACATGACTGACTAACATCATGAACAATAAAAATATTGTTGTTGGTTTTTTTAAGTCAATGCGAGCTAGAATCAAAACATCCATAACGTCCTACATTATTGAAACAGATACAGCAACGCGTCTGATTTTGTTGAAACACTCACAGTTGGTGGCTGCCTCGTCATTGTTGTCTGTTAACATCCAGCCACTCGCTGGGAAAGAAGAAGTGCATTTACTCATAATGCCTGTTCAGGTGCACAGCAGGCTTCAGGTAAAGTCCTTTTAGATCAATCTGCAACCCTCAACTGAAAATCCATCATTCTATTCGCAGGCAGGAAGCTGTGAAAGCTTCAGTTATACATGTGTCAGGATTTTGTAGCTCACCTGCTCACACAGGTGGGACTTGTGATAAATAATTTAGTTATTAAGCATGTAAACATGGCTCTTTGTGTTTATTCTTTCACGGAGGTGGGTAGTAACGATTGCACGATTTAACGACGCTAGAGTTCCACGCACATGCAAACATGCTCGTCTCTACTGCTTTAACTGTTAAAACAGAGGCAATACTGCGGCTGACAGGGTTTAATATGTCAAACAGCAGCTTGTTTAGTTTAAACAGTCTGCATTAAGCTGAGCAAACACTGCGATTTTTTCTGTCGCATTATTCAGCTCCTGCTCAAACTGTACAAATCGCAGGGGTTAGAAGTTCATAGGTCACGATGCAGGTCTCACACTATACGGCCTGATGCTCTGATGCGACCTGAGTGCTCACAGAAAGAACCTTGAGAGCAAACTGCTGCTGAAGCTGAACCATCACCTCACTGAGTGAAGAAATGGCACATTTTTGCTAAATATGCAGAAATAGATGCACACCCATACAACTTATGGTAAACTGAGCTGCCTTGTGTGAACATATGTTAAAGTTGCCTCATGCTAATGTTTTCTCTGAGGCTGCTGGAGCAAACATGAATATAAAGTTTACAGCATATCTTGTCACTGGAAATTGTTTGCACTGTTTATATATTTATATTATTTACTGCAGGTATTGGTGAAAAAAGCTTTATGTTGTGAAAAACTGAAACCTGGAAATTAGAATTGTGGTGCCTTATTTTGTTGATGTTTTTACATTTATTCCTGTTGAAAATACTAAAACTTGTATATTTATTTATTTTTGTTTGTCTGATAGCTTTTATTTATAAAATAAATCGGACATTTCAAACAGTTACTCGCTACTTGAGTAGTCTTTTCACCAAGTACTTTTTTACTCTTACTTGAGTAACTTTTTTGAAGACTACTTTTCACTTATACTTGAGTAATAATATTTTAAAGTAATGCTACTCTTACTTGAGTACAATTTCTGGATACTTGACCCACCTCTGTTCTTTCAGCACTGCTCACAGGTTCAAATATTGCCGGCCTCCAAAAACACCGATTAGTGCATGTTCACACATAAGTGCATGTTTGTGTTTAATGGGAGCAGGGTGGCAGATGAGCTGGATGAGGCTGAAGATCACTCAAACCCACGGACACTAGAGCCTCCGGGGTAACTCGAGACCACACGCGCGCACGCACGTCAGAGTCTTCCACTGTACTCGATAGAAATGTGCGATACGTGGAAGTCGATGATACATTTAAAAAGGGGGAGCGGAGAGGAGCAGCAGACCGTGACACTTCAGACATACGGCAGGGCCGAGGAGAGACGAGGGGATGAATGAGAGAAACGGAGAGATGCAGAAACAGAGGCACAGGGAGATATATCCAGCTGTTTGTCCATCCTCGCTTTGCTGTAATGAGCCCATGTTTGGCTCTATGGAGCATTGCCAACGCCTCATCAAACTTCTCCAAACTCTAACAAGCCAAACTGCTATTTAGATTTACCTCCTACGGACGCTGAACCGAACCCAAACAACTAAGCACATAACAGCGTGACGCTCCCTTAAATGGACACTTTGACATTTTGAATTTTAGCTGTTTATTTTTCTTTAAACAGACACTTGTCAGCATGTGGGGGAACGTTTTTGCTTTTAAGTTTTCATAAAATGGCTCGGCAGCATTGTTAGCTTCGCTGAGCATATCTTCCACTTGCCGCCTGCTGTGCCCTTTGGCTGAAATGAGGGAAAGCTTCTAAGTCATTTAGAGATTCACCTGGTGAAGAAGCAAATGCGCACACACATAACCGTGCTCTTATTACAGCCAGGAAGCCACCGGCCTCTACTTTTAACCCCAAAAACCACATTTTCCTCTGGGAAAGGCCATTAGAGTTTATGTGTCTGACAGCTGCCCCTGCGCTTCACAAACAGCGACGCTTGGCCAAACTGAGGAAAACTCAAAAAGAGCAGCAACAAACACCCAGAAGCTAAAATGCACTCTTTCAGTATGAACGCTGATAACTCAGAGCTTTACCTGCTCATCCGATATTATTCAAGACAAAACATTTCTCAGCAATACTAAAAATTCATTTTAGTTTAAAAGATTATTTGAAGTGTTGAATTAAAAAACTAAATCTGCGATAAGCCAGAAGCCATCATCCACGCCATAAAGCTAGCTATCCTCATCCCTGAGATCTAAAAAAATAAAAACTTGTCCCGTTCTTCTTTCTCTTTACGACAGCGGCCCCCCAACCCCCGGGCCACGGACCGGTACTGGGCCGTGAGAGTTGAGGCTCAGGTGTGAAATTTATCGTTTTCAGGGTTTTATCGAACCCCATGTTGTAGTTGTGTGTCTTATTTTGAAAGAACTATTTACACGTCACCATAGCGACCATAGAGCATTAAGGGGAAGAGAGGAGGATGTTACTCTCAATGTTGTTGGCGCATTTCAGGAGGACACTGCTAATAAAGTTACACAATTACACAGTGAATTCAGTGAGTTTGATATTATATTTACTAAATCCCGCAGTTTTTGTCTCGGTCGGATCATTTTATTTTGTTGTATTTATCCGTCACACCTTAACCTCCTAGGCCCTTTTGCTCTACAAGGGCCTGATATCCACTTACAAGTAGGGATGGGTATCGTTTAGGTTTTATCCGATACCAGTACGAAACCGGTACTTTTGAAACGGTGCCGGTGCTTAAGGAATGGAGAACACACACTTTGTCCAAAAACCTCTCATGTTCAGCTGTTTTTTTGTAAAAAGATAACAATGTTAGCCTTTTCTGCAGCTATAGAGCATATATGGCATCACTCTATCAAACAAGACAACAGCCGCATGTAACTACGACGGTGTTTGCTAGTTCACCTTACATGCATTAATGCTCTAAAAGAACGTACGTACCTGGACCCGCCTACTACACTCGCAAAGATAAAATGATTGGCTAGAATCCAAAGTGTGTGACATCTCAGGGAAAAAAAAATGCACCGAAATAAAGCACCAAAATGTGCGCTGTTTTTCGGTCTGGTTACTACCGTTTATGTCAGAACCATGGCATGGCACCGGAGACCGATACCCTTCCCTACTTACGAGGACATTATACTGCTACAGTTCTACCAAAATTTTAAACGAATATCCTCATGTGGCTCTTATTTTTCTTAAAAACAAAAATAAGGTAAAAATAAATAAATAAATAAAAATCTGGTAATTCTTTGTTTTTACATTCATCGGGCCCCAATATCAAAGAGAAATTAGAAATGCATGCCGTGGAAGAGTTTGGGTCTTGGGAGGTTAAAGGCCGATCCGTGAAAATATTGTCTGACATTGAACCGGTCCGTGGCCCAAAAAAGGTTGGGGACCGCTGCAAACTCAAGCGACACGCTTTACGACAGGACCTCAGAAAAAACAGTCAGAGACCAGATTTGGGCATCGACACGTCAAATCTGGTGTTCAAACTTATTTTTGAAAATATGTCTTTGAGGCTTTTAAGGTAAAATACCCCAAAAATACACAAAAGCCAAACACGATGGGATTCAGAGGAGGCACCTGGGAATTCAACTGCCAACCCAACAACAGATCATATATAACTACTATCCCTTTCAGATAAATTTGGATCGTTTGTTTTGATGGGAAAACCTTGAATAATTGTTTTATTTGAAAAGCTGAATAATATTTAAACACTCATTACACTCTCAACAGTCAAAGCAGCTAATTCAGCTAAGTCTGATACCTGAGCTTGTCCTTACTACAGTCCAGGACATGTTTAGTGTTGGGCTGGGCAGATGTGAAAGCCTGTGTCCATAAAACCATAATTGTCTGCATGCTAACCTTTGGTGTGAGGAACAAGCTTTAAAAAAGGGCCTGGGTCACATCTTTGAAGGTTATGGTGGCTTTTTATTGTTTTATTGTTTGCCTGCCCTACTTCCCTCAATTATAAATAATAATAAACTTTACTGCCGAGTAACACTGTGTAACAGACCTATCTGAAGTTCAACAGCAGCTTGTGTTGCATCATAATACTACCCATATTTAAGCCTTGTGTACTATTTCTACCCAAAGTCAGCGCGCTAACTAAGCTCCGCTGTCACTAAGTGAGAGGGGATAAAGTGTCAGGACCCCAAAAGCATGTGTGATCCTCTTAACCATCAATCAGTGCTACACTCAACAACAACCACAGGCCAGTAAACACAGCCAGGTTCTCGATCAACATCATCCCTCCTACATCAGTGTCACCAAAATGTTATTACCGAACCGATTTTATGTGCACGGCGCTCAAAAATCTGCCAAAAACTGTTTCAGTACGACTTTGCTGAGCTACGAAGCCACACCGCTCGATGGATTGTCGGCTATCGTAGGCGGAGCCTCGCGGAGTGATACGTACTGTGCTTCAACATAGTATTACCGTATTGTGTGTGTATAACCTCTTTTTAAGTTGTGTGGATATTATACTTGGTTATGCTGAGGATATGTCGGCCAGTTTCCACTGGAAATGCCTTTTGGTTAAACTGTCAACGAGGAGTTTGCATTGCACTAATAAAGTTGTGGAGTTGTAAAGTATTTTTTAATTATATCGTTATCAAAAATTCAAAAATATATATATATATATCGTGATAAATTATTTTGCCATACTGCCCTGCCCTTGTGTCCACTCCAGGTCAGGAAGAAGCTGCTGCTCCGAGTGGAGGAGTTTGGGTGGGAGTTTAGTCCAGAAGGGGAAGGACTGGGGCAGCGATGCTGAAGAGAGAGCTGTATCATGGAAGGACAGGCCCCTGCACGGTATGTACCACCGGCAGATAGAGGAGGTGGCTGATATCCAGAAATCCTACCAGTGGCTGGACAAAGCTGGACTGAAAGACAGCACAGAGGCACTAATCATGGCAGCACAAGCACAAGCTCTGAGCACAAGATCCATAGATCCAAATGACAGCAACATCAGGAAGAAGGAACACGAGAAGCTGGAGAAATACCAAGGGCTCAGAGAAGAGCTCGAGAGGATGTGGAGGGTGAAGGTAACGGTGGTCCCCGTGGTAATCGGAGCACTAGGTGCGGTGACTCCCAAGCTAGGCGAGTGGCTCCAGCAGATCCCGGGAACACCACCGTGATTGGTGGTGATGGTTTTATAAAAAAATAAAAATAAAAAAACAAAACAAAAAAAAACCCACCCAGCACGCCCCTGCGGGCGGTTTATCCTTCAAGCTCGGGTCCTCTACCAGAGGCCTGGGAGCTTGAGTCCTGCGCAGTATCTTAGCTGTTCCCAGGACTGCGCTCTTCTGGAGAGAGATCTCCGATATACATACGTGTACGTACGTACGTACAGACAGACAGATAACCATCACCACCAATCATGGTGGGCTGTCTGCACCAAACATGCCTGTTTTTTTTGTCCCAGTCCAGATCTGGATGCAGCCAATAATAAGAATGCTCATTTAGCTGCATTTAGCCATTAAGATGTCTTCTGATCAGAATATTATACATGCGATTATTTAACAGCCTGTGTGTGATGTTCCGTTTACACACAGTATGCTAGCGATCACATGTTAGTAAACATGGCAGTCACACAATCATGTCAGTTGTTGCTCGTCCATTGGAGCTGTGATTTCTGAATCACACATCCACACAAACAAAAACCCAACTCTGGTCAAACATCTCTCGTACCTCACACCATCCATTTCTTTCCTAAATAACTTAAATAATCTCTCGTCTGTGAGTGGCTGTGTGCAGGTAAACCCATCTGGTTACATTAATGTGTAATGTTTGTGTTGCCTGGCAACAGCAGGAAAGAAAAACCCAAATATCAGAGCTGAGACGTTATCTCACTAATGTAATTGCATTGAATAACAGATCCAATTCCACTAATGGGGAAGGTGACTCTTACTCACAGTGACTAAAAATAGGACGCCTGGTGTCCCCAGGTTCCAGTAAAGTCAGGGGTGATGGCTGATTTTAAATGAAAATGAACGTTTTAATAAATCTTGAGGAGCCTTTTCAGCGAGTTGCTCTGGGGCACAAACAGGACAGGATTGCAAATATGAACCAAATTTACGTCACCAGGTATGTCACATGTGGAGATAGCGGTGCAAACCTTTTTTTCCTCTGATCATCATTCCTTTTTTTAGAAATTGTCAACAAGTTGCCAGCTTAGCTCGACCAGAGGCAATTAAAATGCTCAGTGAAGTGAGACGCAGGGCAGATGGTCAGGCAAAAAGTGGCACAAGCCAGCTTGATGCACAACTGGTAACACAGGTTGTCTTTGCTTAGGTCTGAGCCCCAGCGTGCCCACCCTCGTGCCAAAAGCAACGCATGTCCGCTGATGAAATAGCTCAATTTATCTTGTGCCTTAAATTGTTGCCATCTATTTCACCAATCAATAAACCGCAAAACGTGGAAGTGTTGAGGAGGCTCAACATCCCACTGTGAACACCTGGATTTAATTATTTCCATAAGACACATTTACCTACAATGAGCTACGTATTGACTGATGTTTTTTTAATGAAAGAAACAAATGCAGGAGGAGGGAAAATATTCAGGAAAACCACATCATACAAGAGCTGATGTCACAGGAGCTACACCTTGTTGTGATGGAGGTGTTGCCTGTCCCAACAGCGGTACTGGGAGTTTCTCCCACAGGGTTCAGACTGCTCCTTGGTTTTATCCTGCCAGGCAGTTTCTTTCCAGGTGCCTAATCAGACTTACCCGTCCTGGAAGACATAAGGTGAATTTAACCTCCTAGGACCTGCGTCCACATATGTGGACATCACAATTTGGGTTATTTAGACCAAAATAGTCAATTTTGCTCTACAAGGGCCTGATATCCACTTAGGAGGACATTATAGTGCTACTGTTCTATCGAAATTTTAAACGAATATCCTCATATGTGGATCTCATTTTTCTTAGAAACAAAAATCAGGTAAAAAAAAAATAAAAAAATCTGGTAATTCTTTGTTTTTACATTCATCAGGTCCCAATCAGCCCAAATATCAGCCGAGGACTAGACTGGAGGATTACTCCTGCAGACTCTGTCACACATCGATTTTGAACTGAACACCTGAAGGCAACAACTTCACTAGACTGTAAAAACTACTCAATCCTGCGGCAGCGTCAGGGACCAAGCAGTAAAGCATAAAGGACACAGGTGGTTTTAATTCAAAAAGGGGTTTTATTGACCCAAAAATATGAAAACATATTTAACAAAGCCAAAACTTAAACAGGCAGACCAATAAAAGAGGTCAACTCAATAGACTAAACTCAAGATAATAATTAACAAAACCTCAAACAAACATATGATAAACTGACCTTCTGAAATGACACACGGGGAACTTAAATACTGGTCTAGCTAAACCAAATGACACACACGGGGGAAAACAAGATGGCTGCCATATAACCCACTAATACAAAACAATGAAACAAACATGAAACACCCCCCAGGCAATGAAGCATGTGGTGCAATCCAATTAGGCTGTCAGTGGTACTTCAGGTCTCGCAGCCCTTTGCCAGACAGGAGAAGCCAACCCCCAGGTAACTCGAACAAAGAAAGATGTATTAATATAACATAAAACAGAACTTTGACCTTGCAAGGTTAATATGTGTGCACGCCATATAAACATTGGAAGGTGTGATGGAAAAATAAATACATTTAATAAAGAAACAATATTGAACAATAAGTAGAATATTTTAAAGTAGTGACTGTAAATTAAACTAAAGTGAATCAACGGGTGGTGAGGTGTGGAGCTTACCATGTGTGGCATGCCATCACAGGCAGGAAGGGCTTCGTCCCCACGACTGTGCCGTATCACACTGTCCACAGCACACGGGCATACATATTCACATGGTATAAAAACATATCACGATGTCATTGCTATACCATCGCCATGCTTTCCTGTTTCCACAGCAAGGAGACGAGCCCTGCATGGCCTCAGCCTCTGATGAAGATTTCATACGTAGTAAGGGAGCTACTTCAATAACAGAGCCCAGTACTTTTGCTCCAGTTACAGGCCATGTGTAACCGAAGCAGTGCTCAGCTGTACTCCATGTGACAGGAAGAGCAAACTGTGGAGCGACTGATGCAGTTATATGATTGAAAAGCAGGGCTTTAAAAGGCCAAGTTACTTTAGTCACTGTAAAATTAATGTGTTAAGCAATTCTTCTACATGGTTTATTGACAGGTTTTAGGGACAGCACTACCTGGGCTGCTTCTGTTCGACCTATGCTGTGTTACTCCTATTGCCATGACAGGAGTTCATCGAAAAAGGAGGATGAACGCCTATCGTTTACGTACCCTGATAAAGGCTGCACCCGTTCAGTGGCTTTTTCTATATCATCACAAATCATTATCACAAATGTTCTTGAAAGGCTACATCGCCCTCCCTTACTCCGCCCTGATAGCTGACTGTAAGGTTTCTGGAGCCCTTTTAACACAAGTACTTTAGAAGAGTTGGAGAAAGAGCTGTGAGTACAGCGGCTTCATCCCCCTCCTGTTTATTAAACATGACGCCTATTAGAAACACGTTTGCTTAAAGGGAGGGTAAAGGAGCAAAAGCGCGTCCATCCAGGTGTCAGCTCGTCCCTTCTTCTAAAATATTTTTCACCTTTAGCAAAACAGAAAAACACAGAATGGGTTTGAAGGCCTGCATCACCACTCGGGCTGCACAATGTGTAATGTTGATAATACGTTTTTTCATCACAATCCCCTGATTTTAGTGACAAAACTGTTTTGCTGTCACACAAACATAGCCCTACGTTTTCCATGTAGTGGGACACACCTGCTGATGCACAGATCTCTGCAGTAAAATAAATCAGTGCTCTACAAATAATGAATTTATCCATCTACTAAAAGCAGGAGATAAAGTTTTGCACCCCACTCATTGTACCTGCATGATGCATGTGACCAAGTAGGAACGTTTGACGGCCTTCTCTTTTTCCCAGTGTTTTGTGTACAGTGAAGTATCCCCACTCCTGTGTCCATTTTCCAGAAGTCTTCATCCCTCACCGTGTTTGCTGGACACTTATCGTTGGCCAGAGGGAATGCAGCTGCTTTGGTGATTTCAGTGCATCTGTGTGAGCTGGATGGACGTGCTGACGAGCTGCACTGGCTGATGTTGGACTTTTCACATTAGCAACCGCCGCAGTGTTTTTCTTGGCTTTAATGCATTTGTTGTACTGCAGTCAGTGGTGTGTAACTTAGTCGTGTTGCTTTGCAGACCCACAGCAATCTTTGCACATTATTTCATCTTGGTTGGTCACTTCCCATAAATCCAAAGTATTTCCAAACAACGGATGGCGATCTGCTTCGAGTTCCAAGTTCTTCTCCTTTAGCTGTGATTTCTGTTTCGATGCTCTGTTGTGTATCCGTCTTATCTAGTCGCCATCCAGGAAACTTTAAGCTTTCATTGGCACACGTCATTCGATCATGTTCGTTTAGTTGTGGGAAGCCTAAATGGTGACTGATTGTCCTAAAACTACCAGAATTGCCCTAGAGCTGGGAAATTGGGATTGTTTGATCACTCTTCACTTACATGTACAAGCTTGTAATCATGGGGCAAGAAATGATGTGAGACAGACGGGAGGTCGGTCACTGACACCCACCTATCCGTGCAGGACATTTCACTTTGAAAGCATGGATAGGAACATACTCCCTGAGTGGGCCTTCAGTAAGAAAAAGTCTGAGGTTTGTTAACATGCATAAATGTCTGAGCGGAACAACGTGTGCACCACCACGAGCTTAACAGAGGCCTGAGACAGAGGTACTTCAACCATGCGAGCATGGTGGGGGGGTCAGTCAGCTGAAACTTGTGCCCCCCCCCACCTTTAGACATTAGGCCTTCACAGTACGTTAATGCAATAATTCACTGTCTGCTGCACAGTCTTTGTAGTAATTAGTCGTTAATTACATACCGCTGTTAAGTTTGTTAACGGGACTGCCATCAAAATAGTGACCCTCACCCTCACCACCACCATCATCATCATCATCATCCCCGCGTCTGTCAGCTCTGATGTCGCACTGTGGGCTGTTAGGCCTCCGCTGATGCACACAGACAGTAAGTCACACCAGCACTAACACCACCGAGGACGACAACGACGCTTTTACCTGGCGAGTACAGCCGTGCTAGCTGTCGGGCTCCGGCGTGCTGCGGTCCCCAGCGAGGCGCCGCGCTGCGTGCAGCCGCCCCATGCTCGTTGCCGTTCGGATCCTCCTCCGCCATGGACCGGTGCCTGATGTCGGTCTCGGAGAGTAGCGACGCCGCCATGACTCTCCCCGCTTTGGGCTTTCAGCTACAAGACATCCACCGTGGAGCTGTCCCGGGCGATAGTGTCACGGCCTCCGGCTGTCGCGGCGACCGAGCGGAGGAGGTAGGCTCAACCAATTGATGCTAGCTGGGATGTTACCGGAGCAGCCTCGTGCCACCCGGAAATACTCACACGGACCTATTTCACGGGGCTGTACCCGCCACTGCTGTGAATGTGCACCAAACGACAACCGGACGGTTAAATGTACCGCGGTTTAGTTCCAAGTGTTCTGCTAAACAAACTTTATTTGTGCCTCCGCTGAAAAAAACAGGTCCTCAGAGTTCACCGAGCTGTCGTCAGCGTTAGGGACCGTCTGCGTTTGGCAGCGACGTCACAAAGTGAAAGTACGATCCGAGTACCTGCAGGTGCACAGGAGACTGTAGATCATGTATCTTTAAATATCCATACACACGTTTCTAATTGTTTTAACTGGTGTTGTAGCACTAATGATGGCGCAGTGGTTGTAAGGGTCCGGTGTCAGCATCTGTGGATGTGTTGGCTTCATCCCGCAGTCTTAACATGTGCGCCTCGGGTCATTTATAAACTGGGTGTAAATGATTGTCTGTGTCTCTGTGTTAGCCCTGTGATGGACGGGTGGCCTGCCCTAGTGCAGGAACAAATACGGTAGTTTTAAGGTAACAGTCAGCCAGACATTCAGGAGCTGGAGGACGAATAATAGGACAGATATAGAAATATATGTTTGTTTGTTTGTTTGTTTTTCTTATGAAAAAAGAGTGGAAACGTGCGCGTGTGTGCAGCTATCTCAAAATGCCTCTTGTTACTTATTAGTTGTTTCATATTATTTCTATTCACTTTAATTTAAAAACCAAAGTTTTTAAAAGCCTTTCCCGTTGGCATGTACTCGTCTCCCACCATCTGTGCTGCAATGGAATTCTCCCATTAGTTAATTAATGTCTGTGGTAATGGTAAAAAAAACGCTGTGTGCAGTTAGTTTGGTTAGCTGACAAAAGGATAACATGCATGTGGGCATACAAACCACATCCCAGTGAGTCTTTTAGAAGTAAAACTGAAAGTGTTCAAGGCTGCACAAGGCCAAACAGTTCAGGAACCAGGATGAGTGAGTGTGATCTCCAGTCCCTCAAGACTACACTGCTCTAAGAATGGGTGCAGTTCTGTAGGGTCACAGTTCATCGCTGTATCCACAAATTCAGGTTAATACTGAACCGTGTAATTTTAAAAAAGGACATAAACGAGATGACGAAACATTACTGCCTTCTCTGGTCACAGACTTGATGAACAGTAATCGGGCACAATATTGTCTGACAGATCGATATTCTTTTTAGGAACACCTGATAAAATAACACATTGATTCGTGCCATATAAAAAGTGAGACATGTCAATTCAGATTCTTTGTCAAATATACACTAATGAATCATTTTACATCAGCAGCCTGACAACTGTCATGATAATAAATACTAGTTAATCTATAGCACCAAATCATCAGCCAGTCACCTGTGAGCTACAACATGGCAGAGCTGCCTGTCACCTGACAAACAGGACATACATGACAATAAGAATAAAATGTGGAGCTGCTTCAGTGTTTCTGTCACTTTGTGCAGATCTTGACTCATCAGTAATGTTTGTAGGCTGAGTGCATTTTTAAAACAATTTGTGCAAACTGCACTACAAGGTGGAATATTTGCAAAATCATGACTACCTCATGATATTTTGTCTCAAAAATGAACCCTATGAATACGTCAGTGCCATTAGGATGACATTATTGTGTCACCAACATTTAACGTTAGACATATAATTCTAACAGCCTCTGTAAACTAATATCCGGGCTGCTCGAGGCTGCCGTTTTCTCTGACAGCTTCAATCAAAATGAGAAACGCTGCTCTGAGACTGAGAGAACTAACAGTGCCGCCTGCTGTGCAGGTAGTTTCCCAAACACGTTATTCATGGTTACAGTTTCAGACTGATGTGGGCCAAAGCCTAGCACAGCCTGCAACGTTATTGTGACGCATTTTATGAGTGAACTTGACTTTAAGCGACTGACAGGTTTCTTTGAAAAACACTTTCTTATATCCAGGTTCTTCCTCTTCGCTGCCGTCCTCCTCTCCTCCTGGCAGCGCAGGTTTGCCGCTACTGAAACTAAACAGAGCTCCCTGAAAGGCTCAGCCAATCACATTGGCCATATTTGTCACATGACGTAGGACTCCAGTAGAGCACGTAATTTAACTCTTTCTGCTCCGCTGGGTGAATGAGACGCTGACAGATCGTTTTTTTTCTATCGGGTTTGATTTTCTTTACTCAAAGAGATCAAATTATTGGTGGGGACACGTCCCTTCCGTCCGTGCCAAATCTACGCCCTTGCTTGTCACCCATTGGATTATTTCTGGAGACATTTTTAATGCTGGCTTCAAGTGCAGTTATTCTAAGAAGGAAACAAAACTGTGCAAAGTTTATGAAACGTTACTGCATTACTAATATCAACTAGAAGTGAAAAAATGATGAACCTCTCACTCCTTTATATTTTGCATCCAAACAGCCGTACCTTTTCAAATTAAAGTCTGCTAATAGTTCTTTTTGAAAGTCTTTCGAAGTTCTAGACATCAGCTGCTTTTTCACTCATATTCAGTCCTCGTGCTGGATTTTTGTTTGTTTAGAGCATAAAAAGGCAGTTCATTGAAAGGATGAACCAGTGTTGTGTCTTCACATAACAACATTGGGCACGTTGTTTCTAGTGCCCTGGTGCAAAAACACATGGAAAAATCTGAAAAGATGCAAAAGACAACAGACTGACAGGCATAAAATAGAAGTGTTGCACCAACAAGGTGATTCCCAAAGAACTGTTAGCTAAACACCTGCTATATCTCAGCGTGATGTGCAGTTTGCCCTTCAGAAAATATGAACGACCTGGACAGTTGGAGGAAAAAGAAGAAGTGGCATGTCTAAGAGAATATTTGCGCCAGGTGAACAATATCTGGAAGTCATGAGAGAAAATTCAGCAAAGACCTGACATGGATTCAGAGAGACGCATCTGGCCCTTCAGCTGATCCATCTCCTCTTCATCAGAAATGGTCTCAGTGGGAGGGTGGCTGTGAAGAAGCCATCCATAAGGAAGGAGCACACAAAGGCTGAGGTGTGCCAAATTACACAAGAACCAGGCTGAAACTCGGTGGCTACAGATCCTATGGAGTAATTCATCTGTGTTCAAAATATTGGAGGGAGGGGATCATCAGAGAACTATAACTGTGGGTGTCAGTGGAGGATCGGGCGTGGTTTGGGGCTGATGTTGAGGAAGTTGTTTGAATGATCAATGCAGAAAAGTGCAGCCAGATTTTGATCCATCATGCAACACCATGTGGAAAGAATCTAAATATTTTAGCACAACAATGATCCCAAACATAGAGTATATTTACATGTGTGCTTCCCCATGTTTCAGTACAAATATAAAGAAATGAGGGGCAACTCAAGACTTTTGCACAGTGCTACATGATTTCAACACACATCAATTCCATTGTAAAAAGTCACTGTGGGTCAGCAGAGGAAAAGCTGTTGATAAGTGTGGTCATCATAAACCTCGTTCTTGTGTGCGTGACCTTAGATGAAACTCGACACAGGTGGTCCACTGTGCCTTTTTTCAAACAGATCTATTCACAGAGGATTGTTGCCAGGTGTGATCAGTCCAGCTATCACCTTGTGCCTGAGCATAACGATAAAGGCCAGATTATGCCGTAGTCGCTTGTCTTTGTGCGCCGAGCCGAATGGCTGCATCGTTTCCAGCGCAGTTCTTGGTCACTCTCTGTGTCGCAATATCAGCAAATACGGCACCCAAGCAAACTCATAAATCACATCACACAGCAATTCTTTATTTGTCATTTATTTATTCCTTTCATCTTTTTTCTGTACTAGATTATTGCAATCTGGTTAATTCACATTCAAAAAGCAGTCGTTGACCAGACGCATTGAAATCGATGATATTTATTTTTTTACAATAACCATTATAGGCCCCATAGAGACTGGAAAACCCAATCCAAAAAAAGAAACATCTGTATGGTTTTCTGCACTTTATTTTTGTTTTCATGTCTTTTTGTTTTCATAGTAATTACAAAAAGGAAAAATATATATAACAATAATCATAAAAAGGATCGTTTTAGGTAGCGGTTTAGGAATATTACGACTGGCAAACAATCACAACACAGCACAAGTACCTACTTACTGCAAGAAATGAAAGGTACAAAAATGAAAACAAAAGCAAAGAAGCGCATATGGAAAAGGAAAAATCAAAGAAAACGGCACCTATGAAGTCGAATACAATAAGCGACCGAGGGGACGAGAAAGTACAGTCTATGAAAAAGCAAAACAAAAAAATCCCAAAACAAAGGCTGTTTTCTTGCTTTTTTCCTTTTCTATTCATTAAAAAATAAAATAAATTGCATGACCTGGGGAGTGATTGGTGGGAGGGGGGAGAAGGGGGCGGACGAAGAAGCTGGTGGGGGTTTTGGCGGGACAATAAAAAATACTGCACGTACAATACCTTGGTTCTCTTTCCTTCAGCTAGCGCTCACTGCTTTCCTCACCCACTTTTTCCTTTCTTTATTTAATAGCATATCCCATTAATATTCCTTTCCCCCGCTGCTCCTAATAGCCGCGCCCAGTGGCGCGATCGTTAGAGTTTTACATGTGAGTAGCAAATGACACTTTGATTGGCTGTGATGTGGAGATGGGGGTCCCCCGCCGGCTCTGGGTCGGGGGCCCCGGCTGAGCTGCGAGATCCTGCCGAGCCTCGGTCTCACTGCGCGTGCTGACTCAGTGTGTGGTTCTGCAGGGAGAGGGCGAGAGGGAGAGATAGGGAGAAAAAGTGAGAACACATGATGAGAGAAATAATGGGCTACATGAGCGGAGTGCTTTCCATTTGCCCCCCCACCCAATAATAGAGCAGAAACACAGCCGCCTCCCACAGCACAGACAGCGAGGCCTCCTCGCTCCTCCATACGCCGGCTGACGAAAGACGAGAACGGGAGAGAAACGACTCTGCGACGTACCGGTCGGTGCAGCGCAGAGCCTCACGTGTGCTAACGGGAAAACAACCGAGGGAAAAGAAAAATGGCAGTTTGAAAGCAATTTAAACACCAAGCTCAACACGCGGCTCTGCCAACAATAGAGCAACAACAGATCCGCCATTTTTGCAGATGGAATAGGAAGTCCGTAGGACCAACTCAAGACCGTGTAGTGTTTGGAGCGCCCCGGTTTGTTTGTCAGGGCCTTGAAACCCTCGTAGCTTTTCATATTGTGATTCATATTTTACAGAAAGTGTCGCCATGACTCAGAGACGCGTTCACATCATTACATCATCACAGTGCAAAAAAGACAAATACACTTTTTTTCAAAATGAAAATTCACACCAGCTCAAAGAGAGACCGAAGACGTGACCTCGAGGTCAAAACAGAGACGATGGACTGAGGCTGAGCAGCATGACGGTGGATGTACGGCACAGTTTATCTTAATGGACAACTAGATGCACACGTAAAGGTAAGCTGGAGCGCGCACAACTCTCACTGGGGATGTTAAACACACACAGTGTTCATGTTCTCGTGAACATGAACACACACATACAGAGTCCGTCCTCCGTTCCATATCAGAGACAAACTGAACCCCTGATAATCTGGATTTGCCAGTTTTGGAATTTAGCATAACATCTAGAGCTGGGGAGTTACTGTGTGTGTGTGTGTGTGTGTGTGTGTGTGTGTGTGTGTGTG
>NW_024582794.1:80990-85916 GCF_018398535.1 Haplochromis burtoni
GTGTGTGTGAGTGTGTGAAGGACTCTAGTGAGGAGGGAGAGCTCACTGGGAGCCACTGACCCCATTATGATAGAGAAACCCTCCTCTCCCTCTCTCTCCCTCTCTCTCTCTCTCTCCGCCCAACTACTGCGGCTCACTCTGTCGGCCTCGCTCGTCCTCTGCCTCTCTGCCAAACTGGCTGCATTTCCTCTTCCCACCAGAAGAGGTCAGGCTAACTCCTCTTTACAAGACAGAGAGGAGAATTTGGCCACTGCTCATGTGTCCAGTGTTCACTTGTTCATTTCCAAAAGGACCGTGCATATCTGGTTTTTGTCTCATATGTGAGGCTGTATATGAGACATTAAAAAGGGGAGTGGAGACGAGGAAGAAAAGTAAATATGATCCGGTTGTAGGAGGATCAAAAGTAGGAACAAGGAAAGCAGAATGGAACTAAAGAGGAAAAGAGAGAGTGTTTTCCCTCAGGTTCTTTGGGTCCAACTGCTGCTGTATTGATTTGCAGATGGAGAAACGGATGAAAAGGAAGGACAGAGGACGAGGAGGGGGGAACAGAGGGAGGGAGGCTGCGGTCGCTCCCCAGAGGGCCTCACGGCGCTGCAAAGGACTGCTGGAAATAGACCAAAGGAGAGGGGCAAGGAAAGGAGGAAAGAAAAGAGAGGGAGGCATCAGGGAGGAAGGAAATGAAGAGACGGATGACAGTCTGACACGCTTCGTACGACACACTCCCCCACAACTCCTCTTCATTTACACAGTAGTCAGGGGCTTGCTATCGATTATGCAGCCCTGTAATCAATCAGTGTGTGTGTGTGTGTGTGTGTGTCACAGTGTGAGATCTGCTCTACAGCAGAGTAATTGAAATATTCCACAGAAAGAGGGTGACAGAGGAAGGTGCGAGTGGAGAGAATGAGGATATTTGAAGTTTATTTAAGAATTTACAAAGAAACTCCACCTGTGTTATTTTCAGAATAAAAGCTTTTCAGAAAAGTGAACAGAGTTTGCCCCTAAATTTTAGGAACGTTTTAAAGTGAAACAGCTGAACCGACATTTGTAGTCACAGTAATTTATAATATTTTAAACTGAGGAAACAAGGACGGCATAAATAAAAGCAAAAGTCTGTCGCTATGCAAAAGTTTTTAAGCTGCTTTTTTACTTTTTGGTATATTTTACTGCAAATTTCCTGAAAGGTTTGATTTAAAATGTGAATTCAGAATTTTATTTGATCTTTTAACCGAGGACATTGGAGACGTAGCAAGAACCCAGACGGGCCCAGTCGATACACAGGACTGTCAGACTGCTTAGAGAGAGCGAGGCTAAAGCCTGCAGAGCCACGGGCCCGGGGGAAATATGGCCCTGTCGCATTAACCACGCTGACACACACAAACAGGAACAGATTCATAGACTTGCACTCACGGCTAAGGCCACATGCATGTACACACGTACACACACACACACACACACACACTCACACACGTACACACACACACACACACTCCAAGGAAAAAACAAAAACAAGCAGAACAGAAAACTAGAATATACACACAAGAACACACAGCCTCATGGGGAACAGATAGAGATAAGAAAATCTAATCCTATCTGCTGCCTACACCATTACGCACACAAAAATGGGGGGGTGCCTTTGTGTTGAGTTATAGAGGGGGAGGAGCGCCACCGCCGTCTCTAATATGTACGTGTATGCACAGGCGCGTGATGGTTGTTAAGCCCGGTCAGCCTGATGCAGAGAGAACAGTGGAGGAGGAGAAGCCTGCGCAGCTGCAGCGTTTCTTCGGCTGAATCAGTCCGAGGTGCAAACCTCCAGGTACGGTCGCACACTTTGCTGTTCTGTGATGATGTAACAGGTGCACTCTGAAAAGCAGGTGCCAAGTGTGTAATAGTCACAGGAAGAGGAAGCACTGCTGTTGGAACAATGCCGTGTGTCTGTGTGTGTGTGTGTGTGCGTGCATGCGTGTGTGCGCGCGCGGGGGAAGCAGTCCACATGCTGTGTTGTGTGTGTGTGTGTGTGTGTGTGTGTGTGTGTGTGTGTGCGTGCATGTGTGCGTGGGCGTGCGCAGTGTGTTGTGTGTGTGTGTGTGCTGCCTCCACAGATGAGTGTGTGTGTGTGCGCCCCATCTCTGTTGCTGTTTTTAACACCAAATGAAAAATCACCTCAGTCGTCTTGTGCTCTTCTTCGGGTTCAGTGTATTTATAGCTCCGAGCTGACACTCCTCCAACAGCATCCGTGTCTGTGTGTCTGCGACGAGCAGATGGGCCGTCTTAGTCCTCTTCCTCTGCTCCCTGGCTCGTCTTTAGCCCCACCTGTCCAGGACAGGATGCTGCCTCGGGAGCAGATCAAAAATAAACGCACCCCCTGCCCTTAACGCCCCGCCGACATGTATTCCCTGCTCTCCTTCTGCTTTTCCATCCCTCAGTCTTATGTCTCTCTAGCTCTTCCTCCTATTGTAAAGAACACACGATTGTCAAATGATCAGAAAGACCTCCTTTACTGCCGTCTCTTTCCAAGTCACGATGACCACCCCCACTACACTGTCACCACACCCAGGGTGACTCCTCTGACCGTGTCCTGTTTGGAGGGCTCCCTCCCTTTCTTCCTCCCACGGGGACGTCCCCTCTCCTGTTGCTCCTGGCCCATGCAGCCAGGCTTGGACCGGTACGCGAAACCTAAAAT
Organism: Haplochromis burtoni; assembly: GCF_018398535.1. Taxonomy (NCBI): domain Eukaryota; kingdom Metazoa; phylum Chordata; class Actinopteri; order Cichliformes; family Cichlidae; genus Haplochromis; species Haplochromis burtoni. Next base: position 83,671 of record NW_024582794.1, read on the forward strand.
ACACTCACAGCATGAAGGGCACGCACAAACACAACGTCAAAGACAAACACGATTGACTCTCCACCAGATTCGCAGCAAAGGTGGCGCCTCCCTGCTGGAAGCTGTTACACAAAGTAGGAAGTGACCTCACCTCCAGCAGAAATAACCGATCATTCCCGAGCACTGCACAACACATCTGAGTCACACCATTACGGAGACAAACATGTGCTGCTTCAAGTGAACCATGGCTCTCGTCCTCACGCACACAGCGCGCTCTCAGTGCTGAGGAATGCAGCGCTCACACACGCTAAAGTTTAGTGCCAGATGACCACTGCTTAACAAAACACAGAAATATCCTCACTAACACGCACGCACACAAAATCTCAACAGACAAGCAAATAAATGGAAAGGGAGAGGTTAAATAAATGCACGCACACGATTCAGCCGATACATGCGCTCGCAATTCAGCAGAGCGTGCTGGTCGTTTACCGCACACGCCCAAACCCCATGAAGCCCTGACCAAAGATTAACGTAAAATAATGGATGAAAGGTGAGAGGAAAGGGTTGAAGCCACAGATGAAGAAATGGGGATATAAGTGAATGCAAAGCTGCAGATGAAGACGACTGAACAGAAGCTGTTAATAAATATCAGATAATCAAGAAAGTCCCATTTATCTGAGTGTTGAGGAGCAGAGAGAGAAAACGTGTGTGGCGAACAAACCAACCAAACAATAGTTTTTATGCTTCATTTTAACGACTTAAGTAATGAACATCTAACAGGCTGAATCTCCCAATTTAACCAATAAAATATGCTCCAACCCACGAGCTTCATATTTACTATGGGCTTTCTTTCTGTGCACTGTATTTAAAGTTACTCCAGCTGTGGCTTTTAGTCTAAAAATGAACCACATCTGTAAAGCTGACACATGGAAATGAAATACGAGGACGCAGCTTCTCTGTTGTGAATATTTGCTGGTGTGTGACAGTAAACTGAACATGTTTGACTCATCAGCTGCTGCTGCTGAAGAAACGTCGGTGAATGAAATAAGTGAAAAAGCCGGGACACTCTGTAACAACTCCAAACTGCTACAATCAGCTGATGCATTCAAAACGTACTTAAAATGTTTCTGAGCCAGTTAAAAGCAGTGAAGAGTGAACGAGAGGAGAAGACTGTGGTCAAACTATCACTGATGGCTGACGTAATAATGTCCCAGACAATCAGACTTACAGAGACCAACACATGCATGGAGGTGCAGTGTGTTTGTGAGTGCCTGTATCTGCCACAGTGTGTTTTGGCAGAGCTGCTACAGCACAACACTACAGTGCCTCTTCTGTTCTATGACACATTGCTGCTGTTTACCTGTCTCTCTCACACACACACACACACACACACACACACACACACACACACACACACACACACACACACACACACACACACCCCAAATGACAGGAACCCGGTCCAAGCTGTTAGGACCCCTCCAGGCGTTGGCTCACATAGTGTCCGTTGTATTTGTCGCTCCGCTTCATGTGCATCCATTTGTTTATCGCACCACATCAAAGTGACTTCGTGGTGGTGACTACGGCCTCTGTGACTGCTGCTGCCGATGCCTTCGACTGTTTTACGATTTTACATTCGTGAAAGCATAAATGGGAACGCGTACAGGTGTGCCCTCACCCCCTCATGGACATCCTTCTATGTAAATGCAACATGAACAAAATGTGCTTTGCGTGTGTGTAACGGTGAAGACTGCACAAAGTTCCTACAGTGTTAACAGCCACAGACACAATTTGGATTGAATGTTTCCTGGGGGGCGGTGACCAGAACATTTTTCTGACTTTCCTTTTAAAATATTTCTGTTGACATATTTAAGCTGCTTCTGCTTCAACCTTTAAACTACTATAATGAAAACGCCTTTTATTCAGAATATTGTAGCGCTCGAAGCATCAGTGATGGCTGAGGTCGTATCAGCAGACGTGTTACTGTAATCAGCTGCCTCTCTGTCTCCGTGTCTCTGTCTCTCCGTGTCTGTCTCTCCGTGTCTCTGTCTCTCCGTGTCTCTGTCTCCGTGTCTCTGTCTCTCCGTGTCTCTGTCTCTCCGTCTCTCCGTGTCTCTGTCTCTCCGTGTCTGTCTCCATGTCTCTGTCTCTCCGTGTCTCAGTCTCTCTGTGTCTCCGTCTCTCTGTGTCTCTGTCTCTCCGTGTCTGTCTCCGTGTCTCTGTCTCTCCGTGTCTCTCTGTCTCCGTGTCTCTGTCTCTCCGTGTCT
>NW_024582794.1:86513-86791 GCF_018398535.1 Haplochromis burtoni
CGTGTCTCTGTCTCTCCGTGTCTGTCTTCGTGTCTCTGTCTCTCCGTGTCTCTGTCTCTCCGTGTCTCTGTCTCCGTGTCTGTCTCCGTGTCTCTGTCTCTCCATGTCTGTCTTCGTGTCTCTGTCTCTCCGTGTCTCTGTCTCTCCGTGTCTCTGTCTCCGTGTCTGTCTCCGTGTCTCTGTCTCCGTGTCTCTGTCTCTCCGTATCTGTCTCCATGTCTCTGTCTCTCCGTGTCTCAGTCTCTCTGTGTCTCTGTGTCTCCGTCTCTCTGTGTCTC
>NW_024582794.1:86811-91830 GCF_018398535.1 Haplochromis burtoni
CTCCGTGTCTCTGTCTCTCCGTATCTGTCTCCATGTCTCTGTCTCTCCGTGTCTCAGTCTCTCTGTGTCTCTGTGTCTCCGTCTCTCTGTGTCTCCGTCTCTCTGTGTCTCTGTCTCTGTGTCTCTCTGTCTCCGTGTCTCTGTCTCTCCGTGTCTCTGTGTTTCTGTGTCTCTCTGTCTCTCTCTGTCTCTGTCTCTCCGTGTCTCTGTGTTTCTGTGTCTCTCTGTCTCTCTCTGTCTCTGTGTCTCCGTGTCTCTGTCTCTCCATGTCTCTCTGTCTCCGTGTCTCTCTGTCTCTGTGTCTCCACCTCTCTCTTCGGTTTTGAATCACTTTTTCTTTCTGTGTCTTCTCCCTGCTGAACAACAACAAGTCTGGGGATTCAGGGACATCACTGTGTGTGTGTGTGTGTGTGCGTGCGTGCGTGTGCATGTCCCAGGTCCCCATTCTAATAACACAGAGTCTCCCAGTGAGCAGTGGGGCAGCTGAGTACGCTCCCCTGGAACACCACAGGGATCTACGGATCAAATTCACACACATACACGCACACACACACACACACATACACACGGACACACACACACGCGCACACACACACCCTATTGCCAGTTCAGCCACATCCACACCTTTCCATAATTCAGTCAGAGCGAGACAGTGAGGCTCTCGGATTCACACAAACACAAAGATAACATTATTCACAGACAGACTGCTAAACACAGCTCATTCCACATTGTGCTCTAATACCAGCAGCAGGCAGTGAACACGTCTCCCACCATATTCTTTGCTTTGCATTAACTACCAGGAGCACAGCTTTTTTCATTAGTTTTGCTGTGAGGGCATAGATTTACATATTTTCTACTTTCTAGGTAGCTCCAACATGCAGCACCTGATGAGGAGCTGCACCGATGTCTTCATGCTGCTGTACTCAATAATATCATTGCACTATATATGTGTATAGAAACCAACACACAAGCAAAAGGACCCCCCCCATCCATCTTTCTATTCATCTGACCAGCGATTCACCCATCCAGCAGTGTTTAAATATTTACTAGAGCTAAAGGAAATGATGTTGCAAAACAGATGAGGGGAGAAAAGTGGGTGATTTAAACAAAACGAGGGGGAGAAAGAAGCATGGAGGGCAGACGCTGCAGTCTAGCACCCCCTGGAGGCTGAAGACGAATGTGACGATCAAGATGACTATCGGGGAACGAGGGAGGGAGCCAGAGCTGAAACAGAGCTGAACGACTGTTTAGAAACATCCACAAGAGGGAAATACAGTCTTCAGGATTCATGCGACTACCGTACATAATGTACATATTTGGATGGAGATGAAATACTGGAAATAACGCAGGCTAAAACCCAGTATAAGCTACGTTTGGTAGTTTTTAAGAATGTACATCTATTAGAGGAGCGAATGTAAGTCAGCCTTTTAACACAGATACAGTGATGCTAATTAGTGAGAAAAAAAGGAGCAAAGCAGGAAAAGAAAGAAAGAAAACTGAGAGAATGAGAAAGTCGTCTGTGAAGTCTGGGAGTAAAGGCAGAGAGAGATCCAGAAGGGCCTCACTGATCAGGGCCACAGCATTTTTTATTTACACACCCACAGACACACCAAAACATCTCTTATTTACCAGCTTACGTCTGCACTATTTATGGGGCGCTGGGGAGAGGCACAGAAGAGAGGAAGAGAGGAGAGGGGCTAAAATATGCATAGGGGCTGGTTCTTCTGGGACGGCGGCGGGGAGTCAGAGCGAGGGAGGAAGACGGGAAGGGAGAACGAAAAGATTTGAGTCTGTATGTGTCAGAGACAGAAGGATGTGAGCGATGGAGGAAGCTAGAACTTTGTATGCAAAGAGAGAGACGGAGAGAGGGGCTGAAGGAGTCAGAAGGGAGAGAGGATGATGCAGCGGCGTGTCCGTGCTGCAATTACCCTTGGGGTGCAACTGTGTGTGCACGTGTGTGCACGTGTGCGCAAACAGAGAGTGACATCATATGGCTCCTCAGAGGGGCTCAAAGAGGCCAAAGCCTTTGCTAGCCGGCCAACCAGCCTTCTTCATCCATCCATACCTCATTAAAACACGCACGCATACACACAAATGACATCTATTCCACTTACTCTCTCAGTTCCACGCGCGCACACACACAGCTAGCAGTGGCATTAACCTCCATGCTTGTAGCTCTCCATCTCCCCCAGTCAGCCTTTCTGTCTAGCCCACTTAGAGAGACCTCCCATGGGGCAGTGGAGCTGTGGCAGGTCAGGCTCGGGCTTTTCACACACACATACTCACACACACTTGGGTCAGGACCAAAGAGTAACAAGATGGATATAGCACCAGTGCAACAGCCAAAGAGGAGGAAGGAGAAGGAGCTGGGAAAAGCTCAGCGAAGGTGATGAAGCAGACACCTTCTATGATCCATGTTGGAGCTCGATATGAGGCGAAGTGATGAGGTGAGATTAAACAGGAAACGAGTCTGATCTGAACTAAAAACGGGCTAAAATATTCATTTTAAATACGAGCATTGTAACGCGTTCTTCTTCTTGTAACACCATGAAATTATGAGCAGGAAATGTTAAACACAAACATGTTCATGAGTTTAGCATGGAAGCGTCTGCCCGCGGCGCCTCCACACAACCAAACAACAATCGTGTCAATTCATCACTGTGAAGATCCTGTGACCTGGTCAGACGGCAGGAGAGAAATCATCTGGTATAAGAGTGTGTGTGTGTGTGTGTGCGTGTGCATGCAGAGAACGAGGGAGGTGTGTCGTGTGTGTGAGTGAGGCACGAGGAGTGTGTGAGTGTGTGTGTGTGTGTGTGCGTGTGCATGCAGAGAACGAGGGAGGTGTGTCGTGTGTTTGTGTGTTGTGTGTTGGTGTTTTTGTTGTTGTTTTGTTGTTGTTGTTTGGGTGTGGTTTTGGGTGTGTTGTGCAGAGAACGAGGGAGGTGTGTGCGGTGCCTGTGTGGACATTAACCGACAGGGTCCAGCAGTCACCCTGCTGTTAAATGGACTGGCCAGCCATATGCCCACCACCACTGGCCTTATATCATTGCCATTTTGTGTGTGTGTATGTGTGTGTATGTGTGTGCGTGCGCAGGGTAGCTGGGCCTTGCCCAAACTCAAATAATCATGATTACAAAATGTTTTCTTTTTGTTTTTATGTGGCTGACTCTCTCAGTTATCGATGAAGCCAGCACATCAACATAATACATATGTTACTGCTTTTTTGACCGATCAAACGTTAGCTGTGTCATTCTGAGGGGACGGCCAATAAAGATGTAATATATGAAACAGAGAAACAGGAAATAGCACCAAGCAGGCGTGTGATGGTGCTTCTGCAGGTTTTATGGAGACACACTGACCCACGAACAAAAATGAATTAAAACTGTAAATATTTAGTATTTTACGTGGGCTTAAATCCTGTGTACGTCTCACGTACAGATCCGTCGATGTCACGATGTTTCACCGCTAACAGTAGCCATGTTTGACTTCTCAGCTGCCAAAGGCTTCAAGAAATGGACGATGACAGGAAGGTTTACATCATCACAGACCTGGCCACAGCTGGTCCAGGACCCACTCTGGGGTGACTTATATCCACTCATCTCTTTCACACACACACTCAGTGCGTCTGGACCCTAAAAACACGAAGCATGCCAGAAGCCTGCCGGGCCTCATGAGGAAAGATGGAAAAAGAGGGACAGAAGAACAGGAACTATGTGAAAGAGGAGATGTGACAGGACATACTGAAGTTAGTGGATGTTGAGGAACACTGAAAAGCGTTTGCCTTGTTTCGGATATTTGCGGATTACACCTTCTTGTACAGTTGCACAAAGTTCATTCACTACAGTGTGCTGCAGCAACGTCTGCACTATTCTAATAATTTACCTGGAGCAGTACACAGATGGGAAAATTAGGTCAATGTCAACGCAGAGATAGAACGAGGGTGTCCTACCTGTAGTTCTGTCTGGAAAAAGAACTTCTGTGGACACTGGGAACAGTCGTAGATCTTGTCTTCCTGACCGTGGACAGCAAAAATGTGTTGCTGGAGCTTGTTGGCCTGCACAAACACTGAGAGAAGAAGAAACACAGAGCAGGTTACACAGTGTTTATTAGATGTGTGAATCGATTCTAGAGGCTTCCTCGGTTCTGTCTGACCGGGTGGGGGACGGAGCAGTCGGCCTGCACCTGAAGGATAGAGAGCAGTCCTCTGAGGACGCCAGCGCGCACATCCTGGACAGAGACGACAGACTAGAGTGAAAGACGTTGTCCCCTAATCATGGGATTTTTGGGGAGCCGTTTTGTGTAAGTGCTGACCTGACTGTCATGTATTTGGCTCCATCTGTTTTGCTTCTATTAAGGACGTCAAGGACAGCCCAGCCTCTCGCTGATGCCGAAGACACTCGCTGAGTTTGGCTGACGGTATAAAAAAGAGTCAGTGGAAGGACAAACTTCAAAGCTGTTGTAATATGTGCTCGTCTCTCTTCAGGTTGTTACATGATAAATGTACATGCTGCCCATCACCTGAGGCAGTTACTTCTGCACGACAGTAAACCTTGTTTGTTCGTGTTTTTGATTTTTCTGAAAGTCGACAGCGCCCCTTATAACCCCGTGTGCCTTATGTATGAACTCTGGTTGTGTTTACTGACCTCGAAACGATTTTATGTGCACGGCGCTCGAAAATCTGCCAAAAACTGTTTCAGTACGACTTTGCTAAGCTACGAAGCCGCACCGCTTGATGGATTGTGGGAGCGTTACGGCTATCGTAGGCGGAGCCTCGCGGAGTGATACGTACTGTGCTTCAACATAATGTTACCGTGTTGTGTGTGTATAACCTCTTTTTAAGTTTAGTGGATATTATACATGGTTATGCTGAGGATGTGTCGGCCAGTTTCCACTGGAAACGCCTTTTAGTTAAACTGTCAGCGAGGAATTTGCATTTGCACTGTTACATTTTTATATAACTTTAATGCAGATAAAAAACAGCTGCTTGTTTAAGTGAAAATACATTGATGGGGTTTTTTT
>NW_024582794.1:94134-104498 GCF_018398535.1 Haplochromis burtoni
TGGGAAGGGTGAAGACAACTGGGTCGCCCGGCCCTGGCCACGAGGTGTCCCTTATTTATTTTTCGGGGAGTTGGCAACCCTAATGGTGATGAATATTTTTGGTCATATCGCCCTGCTCTCAATCATCCAGGTGAGTAAATCCCAAAAGGTTGATCGAATTGATCTGGACGTAGCGTTTTCAGTGTCACTCGACAGGTGACCAACATGTCCTTACAAACAGCACATGTGCACAGTGATTCAGCGAGTTTCAGTCATTGTGCACATGTGCTGCTTAAAAGGAAACGGTCATCTGGATGATGACGAAACGTTTCTCCCACTGGTAACGTCCGGATGAACAGGATCATCCTTTTACGATTCCCATCAGTCAGTTAATGTATGCAACCAAACAGAAGTCCAGCTGCCTTCTAATTAACTGGTTAGGATTAACCAGTGATTACTGGGACTCAAAGATATCTCACCACTGATGGCAGTGACCTGAAGGGGAAGTCCAGCTACGTGTGGGTAAGGTGTCAAATTCAGGCTGTATTACTAAACTACTAAACACGTCGGCCTAGTCGTGACTCAGGGCACTCAAAGTTGTCCTACATGATGTTTTGGGAGAGTAAGAATCAAAACTGACACTTAGCATACACTATAAATACCCCCCCCCCCACCAACACAGTCAAATACATCCAAAGCCAATGAAGGTTGACTGGAAAGGAGGGAACATATAAGACGGCGTAAAGCAGGAGAAGGAACGAGAGAAAACAGGAAGCGCTGTCCTCAGAGACCGTGTGCTATTTATCAATAAATTATCTCTCCTTTTTTTAACTTCCGCGCAGTCTCACACACTTTTTTCCTTCTTTCTCTTCCCTTTGTTTCAGTAAACTTTTGGTTTTCGCTGTGAGTGTGTATGTGTTGAATTATTAAGCCTCCCCACAGGAGTGGTGCCCATCTTACTAATTCATAAGCCACCAAGGAATAGAGTTAAAGTTTAAAGCGTTTGTGTGTACCTGGGGGGTAGGCACACAACACAAGACAAACTCAACAACCGAGAGAGGGAAAGAGAGCAACGGAGAGCCAGGCACAGAGAGGGAGATGGAACGAGAAGAAGCAAAAGCAAAGGTGCTGACTTAGTTTCTCCTAAAATAGGTGCTGAATGAGAGTGTGAACACCGCAGGCCTAATGTGGTCATCCAGCATTTTGTTTCTGCCCTCCAGTGTATTGCAAAGGCTGAAAGTACTCCATATTTGGAGACATTACTGTGTTCACATCTGCACACACACACTTCTGGTAGGGGCTTCTTTAGCTGCGGCGCCCTGCTGCGGGATCACTCCCACAGTTTGAAATGTTAAAACAATGAATATTGCAAAATCTGAAATGCCAAAGCCGTTCCAGCACATTTACTGAGCGCGACGCAGAGAGAGACAGCTCTGAGCCGCAGCAGGTACAGCAGCTGATAAGGATGATTCAAGTGCAGATATTAACTTTACCAGGCTGAGCACACCCCTTTGGCTTTCAGACTGTTTTATTTAGCACACAATAAAACACAAAACAGTGAGGGCATTTTTCTTTTCGCCATCGCTGATGGCGAAGCATCTGTACAAGCACAGCTGTAAATCTTCACCAACACGAAGAACAACAGTCACCTGTCGTGTACGTCATCAAACTGATGACGTTTAAAATCAAAGCAGACTTTGGACACAAGAGAAAAGGACTCGTCTGTGCTCTCGTCCTTGAAGGTAAATGTGTGAGTTTGCCTCTCACCTGTGAAGCAGACGGGACACTTGAAGGTACCTCCCATGCCTTCGAAGCTGTGCTCTATCAGGTGGCAAAGCAGCTTGGCAGGTGAATCAAACATCTGGTTACACAGCTTGCACTCATGATTGATGCCTTCCTCTGCAAATAGGAGACAGACACGCGTGTGGAGGCCGGATTAGACGACATAACACGGGAACACATGACATGATATCAGAATATTCATACAACATGCACGGTGGATGTTTTCTGTGTGCTCTGTCAGATATGCACACAATGGCTTTAGACTGTTTACCATTCCAGTATTTATAACAAGGAATTTATAATAAGTAATATCAGCGAAATGATGGGAGGCTGTAGTTTGAGCAGAATTGAAAGGACAATGTACGGAAAACTGAACTGAGAGACATTATCCTGCTCACGCTCCGAGAAGAACCAAAATCTTTCCCAGCTGGTAATTGCCTGTCTTCCCCATCGGGTTTGGGGATGATCTACCCCTCCTACAGCTATCCCTTGCCTCCCTCTGTCCTCATTATCTGTCCTTCCCCACTGCAGTCACTCATCCATCCCTCACTCACCCATTCCTTCCTCTGTGTCCCCCTTCGTCTCTCTTGGTCCATCACTCTCTGATTAATTGGTACGGCTTCCAATTCGCACTCCTCGCTCCGTGCGACTTACTTTCACGTACAGTATTCGGATTTCCTGTGTAAGACTTGGTCACGCCTTACATTTTGTATCAAATTCAAATTAAGATTGATCGGTTTGTGACAGCCGCTAACGGTGCTCCATAGCTCATCACAGCTGCACTGTGGTATAGATGAGAGATAAGGAGCTCGCTGCGTAAACATAAAGAGTTCTGAACGGAGATTAAATGTAAATATCATCGAGCTTCATCACACGAGCAGACGTCATCAGCCTTCGTCCTCTCTAAGGATCATAGCAGTGTTACTGCGTCTATTTTAAGATGGCGTGAGTGACATCACAACACCCACGGTGAAAGGTGGGCGTGCACCCCTTGACGATCAGGTCTCCTGCCCGTTGTCCTTATCACCATTGTACCACACAGGACAGACGCCCCAGTCGCCCACACACACACAAGCACACCAGAGGCCCGCACTGCCCGGAGACATCAGATGGCGTCTTCTGTGGGCCAATCTGTGACCTCCTGAGGAGCCGCACACATGTACACACAAACATGCGAACGCACGGAGCGCGCGATCTGTGTCTTTTCCCTCGTTTGTCACTTATCTCGTGTCCTGTAAGTGCAAACGTCCACACACACACACCGACACGGCAAAAGAGTCTGTGGAAGTTCAGCGTCAGAGCTGCAGGGGATCGCAAGGTTAATAACGTCTTCAATCACACATCCATGACACCCATACTGACTAATACACACAAACATGCACACACAGATTCCTATCTCTCTGTGCCTCAAAGGCCGACACGAGGGTGCCCTAATCCCGTCTCAATAGCCACGGGGGAGTGTGTGTGTGTGTGTGTGTGTGCGCCACATGGGCTTATGTGAATGAGATGGTATGCTCCGTGGACCCCAAACATCCCCGTTCCCCCGCACACACACAAACCTCAAAGGCTGCTGGGTTGTGTGGGGCGCCAGAGTGTCCGAGACACACTGAGACAGATAGAGGTTCATTATCATTTACTAGGAGATTGAACCAGCAGGAGAGAGTCACACGGAGCGAGGCGCACAGAGAGAGAGAGGCGTGTGCGGCTCTACCAGCTGAATCAATCGTCACATTTTCATTATTTCCTTAAAAGGACGCCTTTATTTAACAATGCATCATTTCAGCTGTACAGAAGGTGATACGGAGGCAGAGGGCCAACGCTGTAAGTAATGCCTGCGCGTCAGTGAGCTCAGCATGTGTGCGCTTGTGTGCATGTGCGCGCTTGTGTGCATGTGTATTGGGGGGCTCTGTCGAAGCCACTTTAAAGCTCGTGTCCTCAGTGGGGGCAAAGCTCTCTTCAGAAGTCGCCTCGCACTCTCCCACGCTGCCAGGATCAGAGGGAGCGGTCAAACATCAGCCACCCTCTCATGTACACAATGATGAGTCCAACATCAGCGATGCTCCAGGTTATTGTGCAGTTGTTGCAGTTACACAAACACACATCGTTGCACTAAGCAAGCAAAGTCGTTATGTTTCTGTCGAGTTGACAGGTGGGTGGGGAATTTCTTTTTAATCTAAGGCATCAACCAGGGTTGTTAAACGCATTATTCCCTCAATAACGTTCGTATTTTATCAGCCAGTAAAAAGGACTTTTTTATTCGATAAGCACAGATGACGTCAACAAAAACAGAATTACAAAAGAAACCTTTGAAGCTAATTATTGGTCAATCAAATGTAGGGAGGGTGAAAAACAGGGGCCAAAAAATACGAAACTAGAGAAAGAGAGGGCGGCAAAACGCACAAAGAGAGAGAGAACTGAGGGGAAACAGTGAGGTGCAGAGAGATAATTGGGCTGTCCGGCACAAGGGCATGGAGAGAGGCCTCCATCGCCCGTGTGTGTGTCCCATGAAAGAGTTCTCTTTTCTGACAAATACATTGTTTTGATCAGTGTGTGTGTGGGGACCACTGTCTCTGTGTGCTGTCCCCCTCTGAGACACAGTCCGTGTGTGAGTGTATGTGACCCATAGTGAGATGACAGAGTCATAGAGCATCCTGCCGCTACGCTTTGTCTCACAGAGTGCATTTGATCCACCAGCGCACACACACGCACACACAGACACACAACCCTGGGAGGCCTGTGCTGGGACAGAGAACACAGGGGAGAGCGGGATGAGAGGGAGAGAGGCAGGGTGAAGGTTAGGACTCTGAGTTTGTTACCACCCAACACAAAATTAACTTTTCTCTGCTTTTTAAATGCACATCAAAGCAAATCTATGCTTTCAAAGGTAAACCAGTTATTGGTGGAACATTTAATCGCACTCTTTAAATAAATGTCATGCTGCTATACTGTCATTTAGAAATGTGCGTTGTCGAACATGTATTCTGCCATGTGTCAGGAGCTCTGTCTCCTGTCTGTAATCGTACATTTATCTAACAGCATTCGATTAGCATATCAGACAGACAGAAGGACAGAAAGACAGCACAGCTACAGCGTGATCACACACGAGACAACGCTGGAACCGCGCACACAACAGCTGCTAAAGTTTCGCCTCAAAGAGGAAATATTAGCAAGCGAGCAAACAGTGTGAGTGCAGTATGTGTGGATGGGCAGAAGGCAGCAACAAGGAGGGACACAAGTCCAAACTGCAGCCACACTCATCATTACAATTCCTCCAACACAACCTCCCCACTGCTCGTGTTCTCCCTCAGTCTCATTGTGTTGTTACCCACCTCTCTCTCTCTCGGCTAATTGACGAGAGGAGAAGGACCAGGTGGCATCATACCCGTCACACACACACACACGCACACACACATAAATGAGCTCCTTGGTTTGTGTTGAGGGGTGACTCCCTAAGGCGCTGCCTCTCCTCTCACATGCTGCACACAGCTACGTGCATACACAAATATCTTAACCCTTTCTTCGTCTCGGCTGGGGACTCCTGTGGGTGCCCGGCCCCCACACGTCCTAACCTCGCACCGTCCCCTCCCTCTCTCTGTGAATAGCTGCTGGGGGTCTCTGGGGTATCTACCTTCCATTACTGGCCTTCCCCGTTCCTGTCAACCCCCCCCCCATCCCCAAACTATATGAATGTGGATGTGTGTGTGAGAGCAGTAAATTGTGTGTGTGTGTTTGGTCCCTGGTGGTGTAAAGGCCGTAAACCAAGCCAGGCGACTGATGGGGAGGACGGCAAGAGAGAGGCAGCGAGATAAAGGGAAGGAAGGCTGTGGAGAGGAAAGGAGAGATGACGGGACGGACGGGGATAGAGCAACAGAGGCGTCGGGAGAAAGAAGAGAGCAGTGGACGGAAGGAGGAGGAGGAGGAGTATGCACCTCTCTGGGGGGCTCGCTCAAGGTGTGTTTCCATGGCAACCAGGGGCAGGGGGGGGCGATGCGCGGGGTGTGAGCTTGACCCATTGGTAGTGTGGGGGCTGGAGAATACACACATGCACACACACTCGTAGAAACACACAACCTGCTGCAGTGCTGGAGGGGTCCCAAGAGTGCCCCCACCTTTACTCACCCTCTCTCTCATACACACAAACACACACACAGAGGAAGAATGCTGCAGTGCTGAGGTCCCGCGAGTACACAACACCCACACACAGTCTCCCTCCCTCCCTCCTCTCATCTTCCATTTTCCCTGTTTCCATCACTCTCTCTGTGAGGTAACTGTTAATATTTTCATCATTTGTTTACTCCTCATCTGACTGTGGATTTTTTACATATTGCTGAATGAAGATGGGATGCTGAGCTACAACGCCCGATCTGTGCATTTAAACACATCCAGTCTGCTTTCAAACGTTTGAAGGCACCATCTCTCACAAACGCGTGATGGAGACGGTAAAAGTGCCCGGCGCAGTGTCTGCGCGCCTTTGGTTGGTTGGGCTTCCTAGTCCCTGTTCATCAAAGCCAAGCTGCTCCTGAAAGGTTAAAGTTCAGACAACGAGTAGCACAAACCACCCGCCATAATGCGCGCGCACACACACACACACACACACACACACACACACACACACACACACACACACACACACACACACACACACACACACACAAACACACACACGCACACAAGTGGTGTTTGCTATCCTTGTGGGGTCCTCCCATTGACATAATGCTTTCCCTAGCCCCTTACCCTAACCATCAAAAATGAGTGGCTAACCCTCACCCAATTGTAATCCTGACACTAAAACCACATTTGAGTGTGAAAAATGTCTTCAACCCTGTGGGGACCTGAAGGTTGGTCCCCACCAAGATAGGGAAACCGGTGTACACACACACACACACACACACACACAGTAGCCTGTTAGCCTAATGTAGATACATCATGATTTGGTTATTACCTTTCAGTTCTATGGACTCATTCATGGTGTCTGCAGGTGTACTGTGGGGTTGATGGTGACAGTGGGCTGTGGGCAGAAACACTCAACTCTCACCTTTTTGACAGACACATAAAGAGGAAACAAAAGAAAGGAGTGATGCTCTTTAAGTGCAACATGGGCCCAACTTTGGGCTTTTTTGGAAGTAAGGGCGCACTGGAATTTATGAACTACTCGTCTTTATACAAGAGAGAGTTTATACAAGAGAACAGGTAACAGCTCAACGCTTTACGTGAGACAAAGATGAATGAATGGTTATCCTCGTCCCTCCTTCTGCTCCTTCGCTCTGGACACGGTCAGACCCCGCAATCACCGTTTTCAGCAAAAACACTCGTTCTCACACATTAATACACAAACACAAGCAGACAGACGTATTATTGGCAGACGGGAGCAGCATATGGCGATGACCAGTTTGTGCACAAATTGAGCATATTTGTGTAGTGCAAAAGTGCATGTGTGTCTTGGAAGGAGACTGTGTGCATAATGTGCGTGTGTGTGTTTGTGTATAGCAGCTTGGATTTTCCCTATCAGATTACATAACAGTAGGAAGCTGGAGCGCTCGGTCCTGCCGAAGCCAAGAGCCTTCTCGCTAACACACACTCGCATGTGCGTAGATTTCCACAGACACGCACACAGAGCGTACGTCGCCGCCGTCTCACTGGTTGTGGGTTATTAAGGGATACAGTTACATTATGAACGCATGACTTTATTAGCGTCTGCTAAGCTGCGCTCATATGTTTTTGTAGCAATAAGAAAATGAAAGGTTTTTGTACTCGTGAAAAACGTGATTTTTTTTACTGAATGAATTTTTAAAAGTTGTCTGTTTCGCGTCATAAAAGGTCTCAAATATTTGAATCTTAATGCTTAAAATAAAAGTAAAGGAATGCAAAGAAGTGAGTGACACCAGCTGCACTACGAGATGCACGTCGCACTGAAGCAGCGGCTTCTTTGTTGCTCGTGAGAGGAGATGTTAAAGCAGCGCTTTGATACTGAAACCCTGCACAGAGTTACAGACACGCCAGCAGACGACGCTCAGCGTCATCTGGAGAGCACTTGACTGTAACAACAAGCAGCTGACATGTAAGTCTTTGTATTAGCATATGTAATTAGACTTTAATTAATATTCAGGAGAGGTGCACACATCATCGCTCCGGCCTTGGAATCATTGCTCAGGACTTTCACAGGAAAACAGGGAATTACCGCTTTCTCCAATAAGCACACAGAAAGCTAGTAACACACACACACACACTCACGCACACACACGCACGCACCTCTTTTTAGCTCGTTAGCAGGGATGAGAGTAATGAATGCAGAGTATATTTGTGTTTAGAATCTTAATTGAAAGCTTGAAAGTGGCCAAGAGGGAATAAGCCTAATCACTGTGTGTGAATAAACCATCAACACACACACACGCACAGACACACACACACGCCTGCCACTCCCTTGGACAACATTTAAAAGTGAAGTACCTGTCATTCTCCAGTCGTCCATTCTACCCTCACTCCTCCTGCTTTTTCCACGCTCGCTCCGTTCTCCCATCTGTTTACATATGTAAAACACAACTACAGCCCCCTGGATGCACATCGTCAGTGTGTGTGTGTTAATCTGTTTGTGTTTTGATGCTAGTTAAAGCTATAGCAGACATCCACAAGGACTTATAAAGGAGTTTATTGTGGGTTAGGGCACGTCCTTAATTAATTACTGGTATTTTTATTTTTACTGCAGGTGTTTTTTATTCAGTCGCAGCCTTTGCTGGAATATTGTGAGCGTGTGATCCACATCTCATGGAAAAGAATCCATTTACAGCACGCAGGCAAAGTGAGCGACCTGTGAGAAAGGCCGGCTGTGGGTCGGACCGCACAGCGCAGGTCTCAGGTAAATATCTGAAAGGCACGTTTAGATTAGAAAACACACACACGCACAATCATCAGTCTTCACAGGTTAAAAAGCATGTCTGTATCCAAGGCTAATCACCAAGGCAACTGTAATCAAGGCTCTGATCTAGTTGTCAAGGTGATGGAGAGAGGGTCACCCCTGACTGTCTTTTCTCTGAATGACTCTGTTTTTCAAACTGCTATTGATTTATATAGACACGGATATTAGAGTTTAAAATCCACGGCTGTGCGTGTGTTATACAACGACGCAAAATGATGGCAAGTGCGATGGTTAAAAATTCAATAACCGCCCATTTTTGGGGGGAAATCTAAAAGAAATGTGTGACTGTGTTTACCTACCCACATCTAATCCTATCCTGCTGTTTAGTGGTGTGTGTGTGTGTGTGTGTGTGTGTGTGTGTGTGTGTGTGTGTGTGTGTGTGTGTGTGTGTGTGTGTGTGTGTGTGTTTCTTTAATCTGTGCTCCCAGGGGAAGTCAGGGGGAGCTAGTAGGCTTATCCTCGCTGCATCTCTGCATCCAAATACCACTAAAAAGCTCAACTCCATTCCACAACAACTAAATTAACACACACTCACATACACACACACACAGACACACACACTCACACAAAACAGCAGAAGAAAGCCTGCGAGACATACTTAGTATTCCTTTAACCAAGACTCCCCCTGCATGCTCCTCCTCTGCACACATGCTGAATGTGATGTTTAATAACGCAGTTATTACAGGATCGAACCGAGAGCTTTCTCAAACTTTCACACAGAACATCAGCGTCCATGACTGCTGTGGATCGTCCACACGTGATTTTTACTGTAAAAAAAACTGACAGAGAAAGGAGAAAGAAGAAGGAGGAGGAGGAGAGGAGCCAATAAGAGCTCACAGCAGGATGCTAATAATGCAGCTCCAGCTGTTCCAGTTAACCTGCAAACTGCCCATCTGGACCCAGAGAGGCAGACAGGAAACTGTACGGAGACACACACTGATGTATGGTGAGACACAGGCAGAGAGTGCAGGGCAGCCTGTGAGATATCAAACAAAAAGCTGAAAAATACAGGCTTCTCACAAGGATGTGGTTTTTATGCCGTTTTATATTAAAACACAATCACTGAGTGATGGAAAAGACTGAAGAGGACGGAGGCAGAGGGAGAGCGAGCCGCTACATCATCAGCTGTACGGGCTGGACGAGCGGGCGTGGACACAGGAACACAAACACACACACGCGCCGTAAGAGTGACCTTGGTCTCGCCTATCTGTCCTCGCCCCCTGCCCTGGCCAGCTAAATCCCCCACCGAGCCACCCTGCCTGTCTCTTTTACACACACAATCACACACACACACCACAGTGCCATACTCGGTCGTGCCAAACTGAACCACGCTGTGCTTACAGGAAAAAAAATAAAAATAAAACAGAGACAGACATGAAGATGGAGGAGAGCGAGGCTAAAGAGTAGAAAGAAAAGGAGAGCGATGGAGTCCAGCTTTCTTTATTATTGATTCCAAAAACTCTCACACACCAAAATACGCTCAACTTTAACACAAGACGCGCAGCCAGCCAACTCTAACCTTCCCTAAAGCACAAATGTATCGCCCACACACACACGCACACATAGCATGCTAATGAAGACACTAAATCACTACCAGGTCATGTGTGGAAAAGCCTGCCAGATACCTGCATCCATGGCTAGAGACCTCCCTCAGCCACACACTGTGCGTGTGTGTGAGAGTGTGTGTGTG
>NW_024582794.1:104582-109156 GCF_018398535.1 Haplochromis burtoni
GTGTGTGTGTGTGTGGGTGTGAGAGTGTGTGGGTGGTTGAGCAGCAGAGATTGAGGATGCCTGTTGGCTGTAAACATGACTGGTACTCGAAAACAGAGCAAACACTGAAGAGGCAGAAAAACTACTAAACAGCAGCACGAACAGTGGAAGGCGAGCTGCGGATGGACAAGGAAGGAAGGAAGGAAGGAAGGAAGGAAGGAAGGAAGTCAGAGTGGGTCGAAGAAGGAGAACGGCGCTCATCTTTTTCCTTTTGCACTTGTATTTCTTACTTTGAGGCAAAATGATCAAACCCCAGAGGTTCGCACCCAGGAGGTTTGTTCATTGTTCACCAGTAATTCATAACACAGAAGGCTTCATCTTCGGCACAGCTCAGTGTAGCAGCAGCTCTACAGCCTTCATCCTACACCGCTAACATGAAAGCTCTGTACTGCTGCTGGTGCCTCGTATCGGTGTGTACCCAGGCTCCCTAAGAACAGCTAATCAAGGCAACGCTTTAGTGAAAAGACGTCTCCAGCTGGGTGGATCAGGTAATGATCACCTTACCAGAAGCACAATCACCCCTGAATCATCAGCATCAGCACGGTCACCTCTATAAAGGAACAAGCAGGTGAGTGGCTGCCTGCTCTGAGTGAGCGAGGTTGCGTGACCTTGTGAGATTAAGCAGCAGTGTAATCTGATTATGTCCAATTACTCTTGAGTTATTTTGTCTCCGAGGGCTACGGTATGGATAATAAAGAGACGCTGGGCTGATTTCCTGTCAGAGGCTTCGTTTGACGGCCAAGAATGACACAAAGAAAGAACAAATGTTTGTTAGTCGCTGTGCTGAGTCACCGAGATCAGGTGGAAACTCGCAGATGAATTATTCATCGAAGGAACGGAGATGAGCCGTGACGCCGCACATCTGCATCCGAGTTTAAAAATGACATCGTTCGAAAGCAGCGAATATTGTGGTGCCGGTCCGAGACTAAGGTTCTCTTTCTTTTACATCTTCACAACATCAGAGACGAGGCGGAGACGCCACAGAGAGCCAAACTGCTGCTACTGACCTACGAGCACAAGAAAGCGTGAGGAAGAGTTGAAGAACGTACCCACGCAACAGTGCAGACGAAACACTTCTTTATATGCATGAAGATATTTGGTGGATTCGTCTCCCTAATACACACACACACACACACACACACACACACACACACACACACACACACACACACACACACACACTATTATGATAGTGAACTCTAGTATAGCGTAAATAATCCTGTTAAATAATACAAATAATAACTTGTTTATGCTTTCAGACAGAAACATGAGCACAAACACACACTCCTCACTTCTGTCAGCCTCAAATACAAACAAATAAATAAATGAACACAATGTTATTAATTATTCTGAGGCAGGAATCAAATATAAATGTGTCTGGAGATTTGTGTGTGTGTGTGTGTGTGTGTGTGTGTGTGTGTGTGTGTGTGTGTGTGTGTGTGTGTGTTTCTAAACAGACTCCCCAAAGATCAGCAGAGAGGCATACCAGCAGAGCAACAGACAGAAGAAACAATGCAGAAACACATCGAGAGGCAGATGTTGGCCATGTACGAAGGAAGGACGTGTACATCGTCTGTGGGCGTTACTGCAGAAAATAGGATTTAAATAGCGTGTTCTCTGCAGCCCTTTGACTATGCAAAGGTCCCCATCAGTTTGACAGCAGCTCTGCACAAACAGCACAGTAGATGTTCATGTCGAGCTTTAAATCGCCGACAGCAGAAACTGACTCGTACAGCTAATAACCATAAAGCTGATCCAGGCTACGTGACGGCACAATCTGGATTAAAAATTCAGACACACACACAAGTGCTCAGCTAAAAACACTCTAGCAGTCTATTTAAGAGAGTTCACATGCAGAGCAGAGCCACTGCTGGGGCTCATCGGCTCTGCTCTCAGTCACACAAACACTCACATCGTCGCACGCATCCGACACGCTGCCGTTCCGCCTCTCTGTCGAGGCTTCGCGTTATATCGTTAATTACACTTGACACCGCTTCTTGTGCGTTTTATATGTGTGTGTCTACGATGTGTCCCCAGAGGCTCGAGGGGGGAAAGCGAGGTTCAAAGACCCCCCGCCACAAAGCTAAATCAATATTAATACATGCTCACGCACGTGCGTGCTCACACACTTCCAACAAAGAGATGTCAGCGCGGTGGTTAGAGGGCATTGTTTCACCGTCTCTGCGGTGCTCTCCTTGCTTCTATCGCACCGTCTCTTCGTCGCTCTCTCCTCTTTGGATGCAGGAGAGCTACACAATGATGCTGCTCCCATCAGCTCAGTGTTGTGTAGAGAAAGCAAACAGACGCCTTCCTGGAAGTGACGGGTAAGAAGTACACGAACACTTCGTCTCCCAACCTCGGCATGCTCGTCTAGCTTCTTTGAGACGCTCCATCATTGCTGTGCACATATTCCACCTCAGTACTGTGTTTGGCCGCGTCGCTTGTTCTCGTGGCTAACATTACAAAATGTCCGTTTTTGCTGGCGAAACAACTCTTCCCTAATTGTTATGGCATCACCTCACAGTTCACGTAATCTCCAAACTCTCACAGCAGACATGAATCACTTTAAATGAAACTGAATGTGCACTGTTGAATAAAGACGCACTCGCAGGCCTGCATTTGAACATTATCCTGTTATGTAGAAGCAAAAAAGCCATTTTGATAAAGCATCATCTACGGTGGGCTTAACTGCAAGGATCACATGAATAAAGAAAACAGTTTGCAGACTTTAAATCGGGCTTCTCTCTGGAAGTGTCCAGTGAGACTGTGGAGCTTCTAGAGCCATGCTTACAGAAAACGCTGCACTTGGAGCAACCGTCAAATCTATTTTTAATTAAAACTGTATTTATTAAATTGGTTAGATTGAAAAATACACCAATCAGGTTTGAAGTCCTCGCTCAGCGTGACTCGTCGGCCCCACAGCTGACACGCTCGGGCTCAGTGATGGCCTGTGGGTTTGTTTTCACTCAACAATGCATAGGTGTTAGCGATTATGGGTCGATGTGAATTACACACGAACACTTGTTTGCATTAACTGGAGCGCACGCACACAGACACACACACGCAAAGTGAAAATAATTCTCTAATTTGTAGCTACACAGCAGCTGGAGTTGGAGACGCGTCGCCCAGCCTGTGTGGCTTTTACTAATTGCCTCTCCACCCAACCATGCTCGACCAAACATCGGCTCATGGCTGACTTCATAGAGGAGCCTCTGTGTGTGTGTGTGTCCGTATTTTAGCGTTGTGTGTTCTCTTTGTCCTTTGTCACTCAACGCTCATCAACATCAAAATAACATCTGTCAACTTCTGTACAAATACACCTGACAGTCACAGCTGACGCCTGAACACACACACACACACACACTCCACGCCTCCAACTCGAAACAGTAAAAGCTCGTGATTTCACGACATGCGAGTGTGTGTTTTTCATCTTACTGGAGCACATCTGGGTATATTGTGCTCGCTCTGCTCCAGATGTGTGTTTTTAACCACCACAGGCTACATCACACCTGGACACCACAGAGACTCTCGCACACAAACAGACACACAAAAAACAGAAAAACTAATGACCCATGTCACCCATAAACAACCCAACCCAGGGTCTGAGCCTTCATATGTCTGAGAGCTAACAGAGGCTTGTCTGTAGAAAGTTCATGTCATTGCTTTCATTGCTGCGTCTCTTTCCCCGCACAGAGGTGTGAAAGCAGAGGAGGCACTACCTGTGTGGCCCCAGGAAGGACCCTCCTAATGACTTAATTGAGCTAATTAACAATGATAAGACATCCAATCAGCACGCTGGCTTCCTGAAGGCTCTTGTTTGGAGCTAATTAAAGAACCAATCACAGCAGGAGAAGGGAAGGTGCTGTGTGACAGTAACAGGGTGAAAGTGTAGCTCATATTTTTATTAGGTCTAAAATTACAGCAATGACACTAACGTCAGACACTGTGTTAACGTTGTGTACTGGGAACCAGTGCTCACACTGGCTTATGGTTTCAGTGCACGGTTTGTTCATGTTGTTGACTTTTGTAGTGAATCACCTTTAAAGCACCGACTTTTCGCTTTATGAATAATTTAAGAAATGAATTCTTAGGGTTCGTATTTCCGTGTCCTCCTGTTTCTAATATCTAATTTGAACAGTCATGTTTATATTTATGTTGTTTCACTAATTTCCTCCCACCATAGAAATACAACAACTAACTCATGTAATCAGGTAACGGTGGCTCTTTCTTATCTATGACTCTCTCCTTTATACGTGTGCGACTCTTCTGCTGCTTCTACGACTCAAAATGTTGTTGTCACGACTGCGACTACGTGTGACTAACTGCAATAAAAATTACTTGTGGAACTCCTGCATTAACCCCATCACGGTACGCTCCCCATCGCCGTCGCTCCCTCCTCTTCTCCGTCTTCCAGGGGTACTGTTCATGCAGCGTGGAGTCCTCTCTTGCTCTCTCTCAATCTGGGCTCCGTGCTGTGCCGGTTTAATTGCAACAGCACCCTCGTGTGCCAGTCGGGCACTGTGTGTGTGTGTGTG
>NW_024582794.1:109266-117120 GCF_018398535.1 Haplochromis burtoni
GTGTGCATGCGTGTGTGAGAAGAGATGGAAGGAGAGACCTCCTCAGAGTGTTCAAGGATAAGCAGCAGGGTGTCAGGCCACCTTCCTCTCTCCTCTTCCACCCCGTTTTCCATTTCCTCTCCTCGTGCTTCTCCTCTCTTGCTTCACCTTCCCTCTCCTTGTTTCCATCCAACTCATCTCTTGCCACCAGGCAACTGCAGGGATGGCTCCTCTCATCATCCCACCTCCTCTGCACTACTGCTGTCTCCTCTTCCTCCACCTGAATCTGCCCTCGTCAGCACTGACACATCACCACGTATCTTTTCCTACTGACACCCATCTGTCCTCCATCCTCTGGTCTCTCTGTAACCTCCTCCCGGTCGTACCTCCCGTGATGCCCAGGGAGACATGCTGTCAGGGCTCCCTGCTCCTCACTGCTCTCCTTAATCAGCTGTCAAATATCAAGCGTTCGCTCCACTCGTCTTGCCTTCGATCCCCCGGTGGAGCCCCGACATGCACACACATGGACATGGACATATACATTGTGGCTGCCTGGACAGAGCCAGAGCCCAGAGGTCGGTGTTCGTGTCAATCGGCAGCATCAGAGTCCTGAAGGCTGGGAAGATATGTGGACATCACCATCCAGAGACAAAGGAAAGCACCTGAACACACACACAGAGTTATGGATACCCCATCACTTACACACAGGTCATGATGATGGAGAGCTTGTCTGTTTCCCACCTAATGACAACAAAACACTCGCCCACTCCGTCGATCTGTCAGAGCTGTGTGTGTGTGTTTGGTCACGTCAATGAGTGCGTGTGTGGTTTATTAATTCATTTATTTCCTAATGTTGTGCAGCTAGGGAGAGAGAAACAAAGCTGAGAGGAGAGAGGGAGAGTGTTTGGATGAGAAGAGGAAATAGACTGAGCGAGATAATGATGGAGGGAGCAGAGAAAAGGATGGAGACAAAGCCGAGGCCGAGAGACGAACGGGTGGTCCAGAGCGGATGAAGGATTGAGGTAACGTTGTTTAATCACCTCAGCTTCTGCTGCTGATTCTAGACACACAACACACACTTGTCTTAATGATTAGTCATTAGCCAATGAACCCACTGGCAGACAGACAGGCAACAATAAATCTAACACAGCCATCATCGGTGTCTTGCAGGAAGCACGAGAAAACACAAATGCACGACCAAACGCCGAGTTCTCGTTTCTGTGATCTTGGAGGGTCCACAGCAGGAGATCTCAGCAGCAGCTGCTCGACACTCGAGCTGCTTTAGGAAAACCAACGGACACGTGATCCTAGAACAACGACGAGACGAACTCTGAAAGTTTTTCTGCATCGCGCGAGTCAACCAGGAGCCGTGGGTGGCACACGTTAGATATTGGGGAAAGAAAAACTTACGCTCCACCCCCCACAATTGTTTTATCAAGTCGCAACAAAAAAACAAGTATCCAAGTTAAACTCGAGCACAATAAGAGTCACCACAGTGGCTTCTCCCTGATTGTGCAAGGCCCAGCGGTGGGGTCCATCTCATGGCTTGAGAATAATGCATGTTCATTATGTCAGTATAACTTCTGCTTATTAGTCTAAACTTTGTTTGGATTGTCGCACAGAAAAAGTTTCCAGGACTTCTTCTGTCAGATAAACACACCAGCATCGATGTTTGCCGTCAATACGCTTGGATATGAATGGAAGCCATTTTTGCCAATATTCACGGTCACACTGATTTCATTACTTAATTCATTTTATTATAATGACTATCATACCAATGTCAGTATTTTATTTATTTCTGACTTTAGTACTGAAGTGCATCACATGCTAGTCCAAAGAAAACACACGCGTGTTGTTACTTTATCGTACCATGGGCCTGAACTTTAGCTTAGCAACACGGCTTTACGTGACTCGATGTGTAGCTCTCTCTATTGTCCTGTGACTAGACAGGGTTTCCAAGCCAGTGAAGCAGGGGCACGGTCCCAATGGCCCAGCCTCGCAGAGCAGCAACACACTTACAGTCATACACATACTGTATAATGTAGAGGAGGAACCCTGCAGCTCAGCAGGATAAATGGCAACCAGACGGCCAACGCACACACACACACACACACACACACACACACACACACACACACACACACACACACACACGTGTGCCAACCCAGAAGAAGCGCCTGCACCACCCGTAACCTGATCTCCATCCACAGCTGCCCCAACATGTGACCAAACAACAGAAAGCAGAAGAAAAGTGAGACACGAATCACATGAAAAGAAACAACGACGGGGAGTAAAAGAAACAGTGAAACCAGAAGAAGAGCGGGACGAGCGCGAGGCAGCGGATTAAATGGGAGAACAGGGAGAGACAAAGGGGAGCGTGCGAGACAGAGAGGTGGTGCAGCGATGAAGGGGCCCCCAGGGGCCGGCGGTGTGGACCGGTCCATTCAAAACATAGCAGGGGGTGCATTCTTCCATCTCTCTCTCCCTGCCTGGCATTTGCCTCCAACTCCTCCGTCACACACCTCGCACACCAGGAGATCCGGGCCAATAAATTGGGAAATATGTGTATATGTTTGTGTGAGAGACGGTTGGCTGCTTCCACATCGTGCAGTGTGCTGTTTGCGCTCTGTGCATGTAGATAAGTGTGATAACACACGTTTGTTGGTTTTTGGCTGCAGGTGAACTCTGGTGCAGATTGTGCACGCGCACACGTGCCCGTGCGCTTAGCCCCACGTAAGCTGGGTTATTCCTTATATGCGCCTTCTGGCAGGCTTTTGCCCTTTTGTGTGTGCAGTATAACTGTGCGGGTGTTTTTCCAAGGCAGGAGACAGAAAATCAGTTTAATCCACAGCAGCCCTGCACACACCAGCACAGCATGCTAACACAACCATAACACATGCGCAAACACACACCAGCGCTGTTGTGTCGGTGTGCGTGTAGCTTAGGGAGCTGCCTTGATACCACACATGGGTAATCCATCCACCACCTCACAGAGAGTGGGATGCAGCACGAGGGAAGGTAGGAAAGATGGATAAATGTTTGGGGAGAGGGATACGAGCTTGAAGAAGTGCTGGAGACAGTAAGAGGGCGAAGCTTTCTCCTAACATCTTATTTCTTTGTCTCGTAAAAGTTACCTGTTGTTTACAGCTTGTCTCAGTACAAGGATCCACAGGACTGAGCTCTTTGCAGAAAATAACTCCGTGTGCTCCTACAACAAATACATATTTACCATGTTTTCTATGCAACGCATAATATATATAGCCTCTGTGTTATATTGGTGGGCGGAGCCTCTGTACTCTCAGTCATGTCAAAATGAGAAAGCCACATTAGTCTGAGCGCACCACTCCGGCCAGTGCTACAGCTGTACAGTCCTCTATGATTGGTACAGAATAACTCACTAATTAAAGCAGATAACTAATGTGTGCAATATTTTCAAACTACATTTAGCTGCCGAGTCCTGACCGAGTCAAATGTTAAATGAAGGCTTGTTCAAAGCGACTCCATTCCTACGTTGAAAGCAGAGTTACACCAAACGGCGTACAAAGAGATGATATGCAGCGCGGCTCGAGAGCCAGATCGTATTTTATAATGGTGTGAGGACACAGTGTGCCCGTGGACTCTGCGTGCTTCCTGTCCTGATCCGTCTCTCCCCCCTTTTCTCAGTTTTCCCTTTAATTTAAACGCCCTTTTCCTTAGCTGGGAAACGACACCTTTTTAAAAGGGCCAGATACAAAGAAACGAATACAAGCACGAGCGAAACGACAGAGGAAAGACATCCTAATGACCGGCTGACCCCTGATCTGTCGAAGCAAAAAAAGTGCAGGAATGAAAGCGTGTAGGAAGAAGTATGGCACAGTGAAAGGGACAGGAAAGGAGGACTGCGAGGAGGCGGAGGCAGATGTGATGGTTAGTGTGCATTTAACAATAACTGGGTGGAGAAGAAGGGAGGGGAGTTAGGGAAAAGTGAAAATCCAAAATAAATCCGGAACAAAAGAGCAAAGGATGAAAAACGGTTTCAATCAGCTAGTTAGTTTACTGAAATCAGTCTTGAGTTCAGCAGTTAAAAGGCTGACGCAGCGTTTGACGAGTGTGAAGAAAGCGAGTCATACTATATAAGAACATCAGCACGATGCAAAAATGTAAATGCGAATGTGATGAGAGAGACGAGAGGACGCCGCGTAAGAGGAAGGACAGGCACATAAAACCATAATTTAACAAGAGAATAAATAGATGGAGACGTTATGGAGGGAGGGAGGAAGGACCAGAGGGGGCCCTGATGAAGGGACGATGCGGGGGGCCGAGATCTAAGCCTTACCACTCCTCCCTACACTCCTACCTAGGAAAAGAGGGATTTGCTCTCCCTGGGAGGGATGGAGAGATGGAGGGAGGCGGGGGAGGAGAGACGAGGAGAACAGGAGGACCGCTGAGCGAGAGGGAGGGGGGTTATGGAGGGAGGATGGGGGATAAAGGCAAAACAGATCAAGAGGGAAAAAGAGGAAGATTTATCATAAAAATCCTTCTCTGGAAAAAATCCCCACCATCCTCTCCCAGTGACCGATGCTCAGGAGACGGTTTTACTGCAAAGCCCAGCATCGTTGGGTCCTCGCTCGCATAATGCAACATCTGTTGTCCAGTCAAAACAACTGAACCCTGAGCCCATGTCAGTAACCTCAGAATCACACGCAAACTCTCCTGAGAATAATAAAGTCCTGAATCCCAGAAATCACCTTAAACCAGTAAACTGAAGGATTTGTTTTCCTCTCACATCTTTCCAAAGTGATGAAAACTACCTGACACTAAACTCGATGGGCTGTTTGCGACGCATCACACTGCTCGCATCCTTGCCTCCCGTATCCAGCGTGTGACGCATGGGTTCCAACGGGCTCCAAAGCAAACATTAACAAGCTGCACCCCGCTGCAGCGAGCGTGTCGACGATACACAAAGCACACGCGTACATAATCCGACTCACTTTACCAAACAAAGACGCTTCTGAAATTTAAAACAAACACATTTTGCACAAATTTCCTTAGGAAATCAGCGACGTGTGTTGTTGAAGGAACAGGTGAGGTCAGGTAAACTGGTCAAATATGAGGTAGCTGGGACTAACATGAACATCACACAGCACCTACTGTCCTGCTCGTTTCCCTCTAACATGCTGTCCATCTTTTTCCTTCCATTTAATCCAAATGTCTTTGGGAGATTTTGGATCCTTTGTTTTCTTGCATCATTACAGGAAGCTTTGTGTATTTTTGCTGCAAATTTATTTCAACCAGTTGTGCTTTTAAGTACCGAGTGAACTCTGTCAGCAGACCTTTCAAACTTTAAGTTGGCAGTCTGTTGCTTTGTCTACTCTCCACACTCCACGTGCGCAGACACGTTCCTTATGGGGAGATGATGCTGAAGTGCATTCTGGGAGAGGCTTGTTTATAATCCAGCAGCCGGCCTTCACAGCTGCCAGTCAGCTACACAACACACACGTGCGCACACACATACAGAAGAAGGACTCCGTGTGTGTTTGAAAGAGGGACCCGAGTCGTGCAGCGCACAACTCGAACAAAGATTGACAAAAAACAGCCCCCACCCCCACGTTTCTCGAGAAACATGTAAGAGTTTTTGCGATGCCCCGAGTGTCTCTCCATCCCTTCTCCCTCTCCCACTCTTGCTGTCGTTCCTTCCCAACTCAAAACTCAATTAGTAAATTAGTTCCAGCTCGCTAAGCGATAAACAGCAGCCTGGGAGCACGTAAACACACACTCCACACTCCATTAGGGCTCCACAAGCACCATATAACCCAAAAACCCTCAGTACACAGGTACACAAACTCACACACTCCCAAAGTAATTAATTTATCCACTCGCAAAGGAATCGACATGAACACAAAGCAGCACAATGCCCCCGTGTATGTGGTGCATTTGGCATTTACAGCAGACAAGTCTCCACGTAACAGACACGTAGTGCAGGCCGGGGATCGCCGCTGACGTGGAAAGAGAGCAAGGACGAGACAAGAGAAGACAGAGGCTGAAGAAATAACCATGGAGGAAGAGGCATTTAAAAAAAGGAAAGAAGAAGAAGCATCAGGTGCCTGCGACCCCTCCCAGAGATGAGTGTTTGCAAATGTGTGCGTGCATTTGCATGCAGCCACACACACACAGCTCCAAAGTACAGCTGAGCTGGTTAAAAGCAAGCTTTCATGGCCTTTAAAAATTAAAACACACACTCGAGCTCAGTGGTGTATTTTGACAGTGTGTGATGACCGTGGGTAAAGCACTTAAGCTGCTGTAATTAGCCTGATCGCCGTGGCGACAGAAGATGCTTTCTTTCATCCCCTCACTTCAGAAACCGGCATGACACACCAAGACACACTGACACAAGAAACACACATGACTGAAATGTCTGTTAAGCCCAAGTACAGACTCACTGGGGAGGGCACGTTACACACTTACATACAAAAACTCATGCACGCACACACACACACACACGCACAGTATGTGGGGAAATCACAACAGTGACAAGCCGACAAAAAGCAGCTTGATCTTGGTTATATACCAAAAGTTGGCCGCGTAAAACTGAAATACACGCCTCTCTGTGTCTGCCATTGAAAGTCTCTTTGTCTGCCTCCCTCTGTGTGTGTGTGTGTGTGTGTGTGTGTGTGTGTGTGTGTGTGTGTGTGTGTAACTACTGGATTTAGACGTCTTTGATATGTTACAACTTTCTCAAAAATATTTTGAAGCTTATTAAGGAGAAGCAGTCGTTGATCAGGGTGCACGTCAGTCAGAGAAGTTTGGGTCTCTTTAAGCTAACTTGGTTAACGACGTTCTTCCAAACTGACACGTGTGGCTGACCTGTAGAATCTCACACAAACACGATGGTGAATTAACAACATGACATCAAGTAGTAAAATCTAGTAATGTGTGTTTGCATTTGAATCATTTTAACGATTCCAGTGTTTTTGTACGACTGCAGGGAAAACAAACGATTATGTAGATAAAATGAACATAAAGACAAACAGATTAAGGACAAAAAAGGGGAAAAAGGTGGAGAAGACAGCTAGAGGGAAAATGAAAGGAAAACAGAAAGGAGGGGGGCGGTGGAGCCGAGCCAGGGCTGAACAAAGAACTACAGTAACAGTCCACTGGCCTTACAGCTGCTCTCTGCACACGCTCCCTGGGCTCTGGCTCTGAGTATGCAGTGTGTGTGCATGTGTCAGTCTGCTGCTGTGAGGGTCCCCATAGGTGCCCACCCTTTCAGCAGTTGGACGGCCAACTCATAAACCCTCCCGATTTGCAGCTCCTCCTGCAGAGAAGGGGGGCTGGGCTCAGAGGAGGAAGGAGGACGAAAACTGAGAAAGGGCAGCTGTGCCTCAGGTGGTGGGTAGGTTGTCCACTCCAGGCAGGTTTGGTGGCTGAACCTGAAGTTTCTCTAGATAACAAGCAGAGCGCAGCAGTGTGTGTGTGTGTGTGTGTGTGTGTGTGTGTGTGTGTGTGTGTGAGAGAGAGGCAGAAACACTTAAAAGCACTTTAACCACTAAGATGAAAAAGCACTCCATGGTGCAGTCCATTTACCTGAGAGGAATTTAAATGTGCAGCAGCAAATATTTCTGATGTTCATGTGTGTAGGTGGATACTTTGTGAACCGGATCATCTTATCAACAATAATCAGCAATAGTCAGCTGACACACGCACGCAGAGGAAGCCCCGCTGTTGTAATTAAAGGTGTCCTCGACAGCGAGACAGACCGCGTTCACACTCTTGGATGTTTGAACATCAGCACACTTCTTGCACCAACCGTACCTTTCCACATCAACAGTTTCATGGTCCATCTGGTGAGTACACACACACACACACACACACACACACACACACACACACACACAC
>NW_024582794.1:117267-119869 GCF_018398535.1 Haplochromis burtoni
CACCGATGCCTGCTCTCTGTTTGACACAGGGTGCTAATAACTGACCAAAGGAGCTGATGAATGGCTGCACGTACAGACAAACCTCTTTATTCACAAACACAGATGCATCGAGCACACGATTCTGTGCGACTGAGGACACACAAAGACACACGTTTAACGCCGTCACTGCATCTCCTCTTCTTTGTTTCCCACTGTGAAAACCTCGGAAGCATCGTCTTCAGCAGTGGATGTGTTTGTGTTACAGGCCATGTCTGTACTTTAAGCTTAGTGTTACTGCAGCGCGCTGGGACTGCTGTGTGTACTCGATCTGTATGCATGGTGTGTGAGTCTGTGTCTCGAGCAGAGAGCGTGCGTGAGAGTGACAGACGGAGAAAACGAGAGGAAG
The DNA here is from genome assembly GCF_018398535.1 of Haplochromis burtoni. Classification (NCBI taxonomy): domain Eukaryota; kingdom Metazoa; phylum Chordata; class Actinopteri; order Cichliformes; family Cichlidae; genus Haplochromis; species Haplochromis burtoni. The sequence continues at coordinate 117,653 of NW_024582794.1, forward strand.
AGAGTTGTGTGTGTGTTTGGTCCAGGTGCTGGGACCTGTGTGTGTCCCTGGGCAGGGAATGCAGGGATCCCTGGACTCTCCTCTGCTTCCTGCTAACGAGACACACACACAGCACGCCTTCACACTCCCGCACACACGTACGCGCCGCATCGATCAGGGCGAGGATGAGGGTCGCTCTGCGCCCCGTTAGCTAACCGCTAAGGACAGAGCGCCTCAGGGCACGCTGCCCCCCACCTACGCACGCACACACAAATACATACATGCAGATATCTCATCTGAATTCAGCCCCAGAGTCGGGCTGAAATGCGTCTCACATACTAAAAAGGCTTCACTGCTGGATTATGCACCATCTACAACACAACTGATGGTGGTGAACACTATACAGTGGCACGACAACAAATACAACCGATTTGTAACCGAACGCCCCCGACAGCTCCATATCAAACACACATACATGGGCTTAGATTAATTACTCCTAACATCTGGTCTGAAGTCAGCCGTGTCTCGGGAGCATCGGTGGAAATGTGCGTGTCCGTGGATGTTTGCGTCACGGTCGCCGGTGTTGTGCGTTGTGCAGCGGTTTGCCTGAAAAGCCCTTTTAATCATCTTTCTTCCTAAATATGGAGGAAATATGTTTGTGTGTGTATTCCTGTGTCAACAGGCTCATCAAAGACACGAACGCTGCGCGGCAGTTTTTATGTATTCTGTAATGTCGCGTTTCATCCTGCAGAGAGGACGTGATTGGCCTTTAGGGACCGCACACACAAATGCACACACAGACACAGGCGGCATCATTAAAAACCATTTGCAGACATTACATTACAACATTAAGTGGCTAACGGCTACAGCAGCACCAGGGTATTAAACTTTATGATCATTATTACAGGAGATGATTGTTTGAACAATTAAAGACAGCAGGCAAGACGTAAAACAGTCAACTGCTGTACGATTACACGATTCACAGAAAAGAACAAATGCGCAGATGCAGAGAGAGACGCGAGGACGTAGCTTTCATCAACACTGTTCGCACATCTCACATCGATACGTTTGATTACACTGTAACAACCTGCAGAGCAGCAGTAACGCTAGTAACGATGTAGCTAACCCGAACCGCTTGTTTCAAAACGTGACGGCGTGCTCTAAGAGGTATAATTAGAAACTACAGTAAAGGACACACAGGCACAAAAAATGTGCTGACCGAGGCAAATATCTGGGAGTAACATCTGGGTGAGTAAGCGGTTAGAGACACAGGGAGGAGAGGCTGACGCTCGCGCCGCTCTTCTTCTTCTGCTGTGGCCTGAAGAGCAGCAGGGAGGAGAGGACGATGGGGAAAGGCCGGTTACTTCTGTGATGCAGCGTTCTGCGTGTGTGCGTGCCTGTTTGTGTGTATGAATAATTCAGGTCCATGGAGAGGGCAGCCTGCTGCGGTAATGAGGAGGACACGCATTGATACCAAATATTGCTGGTGGGAAGCTATCGATCCAACAGCCATTTGTCCAAACTTTAGTCGGGGAGCCGGCGCTGTCTGCAGGCGCCGCAGTGACGGACGGACAGCTGGATAGGAGGACGCTGATAAGAGGAACAGTAATTACCTCCGAGTAGTAAAGATAAGATCACTGTGAGAAAACCTAAACTGTGTTTTTAAACTGCGCAGTCTTGAATCAGATGTTAAAGCTGGAAACACAACTCGCTGCGTTCCTCTACAGGAAGTCGGGACCACCGCGGCGTACATTAACTCTGCTCTTGCTCCGGATTCAATTTCCCTTTTGCAGATCTCTCTTCCTGCACTAACAATGTTCCCGGTTTGTAGATGTGCACATGCAGTACTCTCCAAAAGTCCAAATCCAGCCTTCCAGTTCAAAGGCGACCGAGGCGCCAGAGACTGCACCGTGCATTCATTTTTTATAATTGTGCTGGGCTCATACTCCATATAACACAGCACTATATAAACCTTATACTGTCTGACCGTGTAATAAAAGTATTACTGTGTGTCGTTTACCCCTAAAGCCCTGGCTGCTCCTGTTTGGCCCGCTGTGGAAACCAGGCGCTTCATGTAAGAGCTCACAATGAAAAAATACAAAATAACAAACTCCTTTGAACCTTCTTGCAAAAATTTCCCATCTCCTCGTGTACACATGGGCTTACACACACACACACACACACACACACACACACACACACACACACACACACACACACACACACACACACACACAC
>NW_024582794.1:119905-122262 GCF_018398535.1 Haplochromis burtoni
CACTCCCTTGGTTTCCTGGTGTCACAGTGTCAGATATTCCAGGTTAGAGAGAACACTGGGGAAATTACACTCCTACCTAGGCCTCTAGCGCTGTGAGCACGAGAGAAAGAGGGGAGGGGGGGAGAGAGTCCAGCGAATCTCATGGGTACACCTGTTACCTCAGGGAAGGTGGACAGACAATGAACAGAGGGAAGTAGTGATGGGGTTGGTGGGGAGGGATAGGATGATGGAGTGCAGGAGAGAGCGGGAGGGATTAAAGACAAAGAGGACAGAGAAACAGCAGCAAACCAAACCGGGCCGTTCAATCAGTCCCACAGCCTCTCATTATGCGAGTGGGGATTTCACATCACTGCATGTGAGATATTCTCTGCTTAGACGTATCACCGATTTAACCCACATATGGTGTCATCAATACCGATGGTAGAAAAATGCATGTGTAGCCACATGTGTGTCGGCGAGGATGGAAGGTGCTGGAACATCGCTGCGTGTGCAGAAAAAGAACGTGTTGTTGTCACTCTGTGCAGATGGACACGGCTGCAGAGCACGTCTGCTGTGTTTGCACAGACTTGGGTCTCCTGGTTTTAATCAGAGTATCAGACGACGTAGATAACGACAGCTAACCGGGCCGTGGACGCGTTGCAGATACTGTTTGTCTGCTTCGACAAACCACAGCAGATTTATTCTCCACATTCTGACTGAAGACTCAGGGCCACAAATGTGAGTAGAAAGGATTCAAGTGGTGACTTGTGCCGCCTGCAAAAACTACAAGAGTTTGTTTGTGTTTATCATGCACAGAGCACAAAGTTACTGATGATAAATCAGTCGTGTCTTCTTTGGTCAGGATTCCTGAATATCAGGAGTCACATGTTCTGCACTTGGACACGTTTGCATGTCAAAAAGGCCTAAACAGTACAAATACGTAGGAAAAGCGGTAAGAGCGGCGATCTTTGCATCAGCGGGTGAAGAAATCATTCTGTGACTTTATTATATGAGTAACTACGATTTAAGGAGGAGCCGTGCGTTCGTTTCCAAGCACGTGAGAGAAGGGGGCTCGCTGAAGGTTCTAGAAACAGTGCAATCAACAGGCTCAAGTGGCTTATTGTCTCAGTGACATACAGACAGAGTCAAAGCTTGTCACCTGATTGGTCTTTAGCAGCGATCTATGCGACTGATGCAGGTGCTTTATTGCGAGCTTCCCGCGGCACTAAAAGCTCCGATTGAAAGTGGAATGGCGGGAGGTGTTTCCAGACGCTTTTCACAAAGCTCAATTGCTTTTGGCTCTGCGGTTAGTCTGACACAAAGTGGCACCGGGAATCAAACCTACAGCCCCACTCTGAGCAGCCACAGCGGGCACTGCCAGGCCGCGCTCGCAAACACACACCCACACACGCTTCCACGCCGATCCTGCTATAAACACACACACGGTTACTACCAATCACACTGCACTCGCTCATTCACGCGCTTTTCCTGTCTTTTCGTGTCACACGCACACACGTATCCGCCCAGCCGCCCCGGACACGAGTTCTCTGACCCGAGCCGTCTCTCTACCTGTAACAGAGCAGTAATTACAACGTGACACCAGACAGACTACAAACAGCCCTGCAATTAATCCTGCGCAGAGCGGGGAAGGTGTCCGTTTCTACATGTTTCCTGCAGATTCATGAATACAAAGAGTTTCTTACTGCCACAACTTTAGACGTGTGTGAGTAAGACACACGCCCACAGTCCACGTTTTCTTTACCACAACGAGGTCCTAGTGGCGTGCTCACTGTCTGCCACGTGACGGCTGAACGAGACTGGACATACAAGCAGGTTATATGTGAAACAGACGACTCAAAACACCGAGCGTGCAGGAGCAGGGCAGTTGCATCTAGGACACGCCCGACTCCTCAACTATAAAGAAAAACATCTGGATAGCATCCAAAGGCACACACACATACTCACACACACACACTCACACACACACACACACTCACACACACACACACTCTAATGAAGCCCCGGTAGTGACGAAGAGCAGCAGGGAGCGGCGTGGATCGCCGAAGACAAGGGTGTGCGAGCTTTCGTCGCAGAGTGTGCGTATGTGTGTACGAGCATGTGCGTCTCCGGCGGGATAATTATGGCGCTCCTCAGCAGCTGAGCGTGCCAGATGTACTGGGAGAAGGAGAAGGAGGTGGTGGGGGAGGAGGACGAAGAGGAGGAGGAGGAGGAGGCGCGGCGCAGAGCAGAGAGGGAGCCCAGCACCAGGAGCAATGCAGCAGGGACTATACAGAGTTTTATGTGAATACATTAGTGTGTGTGTGTGTGTGTGTGTGTGTGTGTGTGTGTGTGTGTGTGTGTGTGTGTGTGTGTGTGTG
>NW_024582794.1:122421-128405 GCF_018398535.1 Haplochromis burtoni
GTGTGTGTGTGTGTGTGTGTGTGTGTGTTTGGCATGACCAATTCAGTTTCTTGCCATCCACCATTAGCAGGCTGGCTCTGTCACAAATGAGCGTCTCTCATCCAGCAGAGATAGAAGGATGGAGAGAGTCGGAGAGCGTGAGATGAGGAGCAGAGAGAACAAAGGGTCATAAAAGACCCCAAAAGTTCAAACTACAGTCACACAGATTTGCATAATGACCACAACTGCCATTGCAGTGTGTGCGCGGGGTCAGCGCGGCGTCTGATGCATCCCTGTGATAGAGCGCTGCAGGTGAGATGCTGTGCAGACACACAAACACCAGAGGCCTGCAGAATACAGGAAATCAAGTGTGTTCTACCTGTGAACTGCTCCCACGTTTCATTATTTAAACACCTCGCGTGGGCACTCTGTGTCGTCATCGCTGACGACAGTTTTCCAGATTAAACGAAGTATCAGAGAGAAAATCTCTCTGATAAAAATGATGCCACATAAATAGCATGCACACAGACTCCACGGGCCTCGAAGCCATTGTTGCGACACTGACGGGACAAACGCATCTCTCATCACCGCTGCGTAAAATAACACAACATTTATACACCGTTGTGAAGCAGCATTGTGAACGCACGCACAGTGACGTGTGAGTGTGCTGAACGCTACAAAGACGGGCTGAAAAAGGAGGGCAGAAAGTAAGAGACTCCTCAGTGGCTGGCTTTGTCACCTCCTCACCCAGGAGGAGGGGAGCAACGCACCTTGGGAAATTACTGAAAGCAGAATGCATTGATTTATCCAGGATGATGTGCATGCATGGCTGTGTGTGTGTTTTTGTCAGAAGGCCTTTGTACTGCAATAAAGAGAACAGCCTGGTCGACATCTGCTTAGAGCCGAAAGACGTATCACCCTTCCTCTCGTAGTCGTGCTCACTCCTGCCTGCTTCTGTGTAATTATGAGTCAAAGAAAACCCTCCAACCTCTCCCAGCGTGTCGCAGCATCCCACCTCCTGCTGTGCTGCTTTAAACCATCCTTTCTTCCTCTGCTGGAACACGAATCAACATAAAGCTGTGAAACCTATTTATTACTTATGATGGCCAGCAGCAGTGACCTCAACAGCCACTTTTTATGCTCTCAGAACACAGTTTTGCATATATTGAGCTTTCTCCGCCTCTCTGCCATCTCCAGCAGCTCTATAATCACATCACATTTCCTGAACATCCGGCTCGTACCGTGTGCACACCAACACAAAGACCATCACGTTCTTGTTCTAACATTTTGTTTTAAAAGCCTTCATGAGGTGGATCCAACCACAAGTATATAGAGTGCTGTGCAAAAGATGCTGTAAACAAAGAGCTTTCAGAAATATAAACGATTGTTTATTGGCCCCAAATGTATTCTGCAGCAGGACAACGAGCCAAAGTCATGAAGAGCTATCTTCAGCGTGAAGAACAAGAAGTGCTGCAGTGATGCTACGGCCCCCACAGAGCCCCGAGTGTGTCTGGGATTACATGAAGGACGCGAGGGAGCCGACATCCAAGATGTTTGGAACAACCCACCAGCCGAGCTCCTTCAAAACCTAGAAGAAGGCAAAGGGTGCTCACGCCAAATATGGATTTTTCTTTATTCTCTGCAGTTTGTTGATTGATGATAAGAATGATTAACACTTATTTCTTAAAGCATTGGTTGCTTTACAGCACCTGCCTAAAACCTCTGCACAGAGGTCGCTGTTCTTCTTTGTTCATGCAAACTTAACATCCTACCACAGCGTGGAAATGTGATCAAAGTTTAGACTTTGACTGCAACACCTCCACATGTTTGTAATATTCTGTCCTGCAGTTGCATCCAGGCTTCAGCTGGCCTCACATTCGACTCTAGATTACTCTGAGAGTTCACCACACTAGCACGCTTTACGGTCGGTATAACGTGCCGTGTCCGGTTTTCTCAGACGTCTCGTGGCTTGTTCAAATGCAGCTTTGCAAACCCGAGCAGTGCCGCCATCTTCTTCTAGAGATAAGAGGCTTTGCTTCCAAATAAGCCGCACGTGTTCATTCTTTTGATAACGGCACTGTGGTGAACTTTCTCTGAGCACTGGGCAGGCTGGCCCCGGGCTGATGGGACTATGGACCTGAGTTAACACATACTTGAATGTCCCATTTACTGATGGTCACTTAATTAAGTGCATCTGATTAAAAGCACCTGACTGATACGTAGCATCTTAGCTTCTATGGACTTCTTCACAGGAGTGCATGGACCCAACCCCGAGTGGCCGTTCAGGGAATTGCAGTTTTTGGCACGTCCATGCTGATAACTAAACATTTGTTTGACCTGTAACACTGTCAGGAGATCAGCTGGTCCATGATGCACTTAGAAGTTTAGTAAAATATATGAGCAGACTATTCTCAGTTTTTAAATAAACCATTTGTGACATATTTGGAAAATATTAGTATTAAAAATTAAACGTAAATCTTGTAACAGTGGTTTTTGCAGCTACATGAAGATACCCGGTGTTATCAACCTCGACACGCGTGCTTTTCTTCACAATCGTAGCTGTGCTACGACTACCTCAGTACAGAAGCATGCAGTACAACCACAGACGGAGTCAACTACAGCAAAACTACATCTATCAGCTGCTTACAATGCAGCTGCATTAATAACATACGAAACTCCCACAGTGGACTGACACGTGTGTGTGTGTCTGTGTGTGTGTGTCTGTGTGTGTGTCTGTCTGGCACCATCCTCCTCTATCTCTGCTGGTTCAAACAAGGCGAGCAAGGTGACCCTGAATCGCAGGCTGTGTGAGTGTGTGTGTGAGTGTGTGTGTGAGTGTGTGTGAGTGTGTGTGAGTGTGTGTGTGCGTGTACAGTCCCAGTAATTAACACCAGCCACTAATGAAGTCCAGCTGCTCGGCAAGACGACCGAGTGTGAGCCAAACTCTGCCAGAAACCGCTCTCATCCTCTCCGTCTCTCTGCTCGCGTCTCCGGCTTTAGTCATCCACCCTTCCACGCCTCCACCTTCTCTACATTTCATTTCATATTGATCTGCGTTGCCTCCAAGTCTTCTGCAGTTTCTGTGTCTGCACCTGCACGTTTCCTCTCCTGCGGTGTTCCATCAGTACGAATCTCACTTTATTGATCTTTAATCACCACTATTTTTGTCACTGTGGCAGTTTGTGCTCTCACACTCTGCTGTGCTCTCCTTCTTGTGCCATTACATGATGCTTCTTTCAGTTTTGTTCTATATTTAGCACAGTGCTACTTTTTATTCTGTATAGATTTAAATGAAACGTGTTTTGTTTTTAGATTCAGGGACGAACCAACGAACTGTTGCCTTATTTCCACTGTTTCAGGTAGAAATATCATCTCCATGACTACAGGGTGACTGTGATGATGTGTTTGCAGAGGAACAGCCATCAAGGTATCGTCATCAAGTTCAAGAGCAGCCCAGGAGAACACAGTGATGATCTCTAGTCTCAAACTCATTCGTCTGTACAAATTTACATCCTGAGAAGTTCTCACACGATTTGTTAGATTTCCACACTTCAAACCCAGATGGACTAAAGACAAAAAACACAAATGTTTTTCTTAGAGAAGAAAAGGAGGCGCTAACATCTGTGTGTCCTTCTCAACCCCAAAGTGTGACAATGTGAGAAGTTACATGTGTAAGACAACAGGAAAATAACGAGCTAGATTATATTATCCATCTGATAATCCACCACTGGACTTTCGACAGCTCTGTAGATGTTTCTGTAAATTGTTTTTCAACCGTTCTGCGTGGATCACAAGCAGTTTATCTGAATATATTCCTGAAACATGTAAGTGCCGCTGATGGCGTCAAAATAGGCTGAGGATCAGAAACCTGTCAGTCCTGAAAACAGCAACAATCTGAGTGTAACTGTACAAGAATATCTTTATTCACTCAGGTCATGTTTTAAACAGCAGACAGGTCAACGCCCCAGACGGGCTTGAAAAGGAAACATCACCAATAAACATGACTGAAGTTCACACAGTCTGCGTCCGTCTCTGTCGTACACCGAGCACGGCGTCGTCGTGCTGCACGCCGCACGCTGTAGTAAAGCCTCCTCAGTGCAGCCCATTTAAAGGCTAAACCTTATTGCATTACTGCACAGGCCTAGCAAACGCACGCTCAGTCGCTACCAGCTGTGACAGATGTGCCTGTCACAGGAGAAAATGAATTCAGAATAGTTAGTGAATTAAGCAGGGAGTTAATTGTTGCTTGGCCTCTGTTTATGAAGCGCATAAAGGCAAAGCGCCTTGTTTGTCTTGTGACAATTAGCCAGCACGGTGTGTGTGTGTGTGTGTGTGTGTGTGTGTGTGTGTGTGTGTGTGTGTGTGTGTGTGTGTGTGTGTATAAAATGGTCCTGTTGTCTTTAGCAGCTGGTGCAGCCACACCTGGACAGCTTGAGAAGGAAAAAGAGGGGGGGGGGATGTAAAGGGGGCTGCAGGTAGAGATGCTGTACATCAGTCTGTGCTCAGCCACAGATGCAGCACACGGTGAGAGAGACGTCGCCCATGCAAAGCAGGAAACTTCTATATGTGAGGTAAGAAAGCTGAAGCTGCATATACACATATCCTCGCGAGCAGAGCACACACACTCATTATTTTGTGTTGTGATAGCTATCCTGGCTGGGTCTCTCCCAGACTATTTGTCAGTGTGTCCTATTAGGTTTCCAAACAGCTTGTAATGACTGGTAATAAACAGCAGAAGAAGAAGAAGGTAAATCAAGCGAGAAGACGACAAAATGAGCTCTCCAGGGGACGGCTGTGCTCCCAGCCTCCAGAACACTCACACACACGCAGAAATACACCAACAATCCTGTCGACGTATTCGTGCAGTCAATAAAAGCGACAGTGGCAGGTTATGGGCGCTAACAAAGAGCAAACGTGTCACTGTAACAGAGTCAGAGCAGTTAGAGGAAATGTGCGACTGAGCAGATAAAACTGCACGCTAGCAACACGTTAGCTTACGGCCAGGAAGTTGTGACTGTTACGTAAAAACGTACATTTTAAATAAACTAAACCTTAAAAATGAAGAAAAAAATCCACAAATGAAAGAATCTGATTTGGTCAAAACTAACACTTGGTTCGTCTCTCCTCCCATCCTCCTTCATCCAGCCCTCTGCGGTCCCCTCGCTCTCTCTCGCTCTTCGTTCCCTTGTCCCTTCATCATCACTCCCTTCCTCCCTCTGGTGTCACAGCTCACTGGCTCCAGGTGGTGAGGGAGGAAGGGAGGAAGGGATGTAGGGAAGGATGGATGGAGGAGGAACTGAAGGCAGGAGGAGGGGTTTCTGTCATCTGTCCCTATGTTGATGCCACCACGATGAAGAGCGACATGCTGCTCGGCGTTTGCCGTTTCATTTCTTTCATGTAATCTCGAGATAAACCAACTCCTTGGTCAAATTCTGTGAAACAGCCGCTTTATCCTGTCCTACATTCACTTAGACATAAATATTCCAACATGACGCTCACGTGTTTGTAAAACAGAAGCTGTGTTTAAGCAGTAAAAGCAGTATTAACGGTGTTATAGCAGCTCTACTGACGGCAGAGGGCCAGGTGTGTGTGAGCAGTTTGCTCACACACACCTGGAGTGAAGGAGTTTAAGTAGCTTTTACTACTTCAGAGCACCAACTCTCGTCGGTGGTGATACAACTGATCAAAAGCCAGACAACGAGACCGTTTTTCCTCTGACAGGCCGTCCGCTTCCTTCAAGGCGCGAAAAGAAGTAACAACGTCCAAATCAGGATTTAGCATGTGTGAAACTCCAAGATGAGTTTGGACGCCTCCTCACTGAGCACACAGCGATGCACTTTCTTCAGCTCAGATGCTGGTTATTCAGCAACGACAGCAGCCGGAGCAGTCTGCATCTTATTAGTGCAGGTGCAGCAGGGCAGAAGAGAACAGCAACGCTGCTAGCCTGTGGCAAAGACGCTCACACACACACACACACACACACACACACACACACACACACACAC
>NW_024582794.1:128425-136089 GCF_018398535.1 Haplochromis burtoni
CACACACACACACACACACACACACACACACACACACGAGTGAGCCCTCAACCACATTATCCACCTCCATTGACTCTAAAAGCTTCTTACTCGCCTCATTAAGTCTTCAGTGACACAAAGTAACCACACCAGACTCGCGCAGCACCACACACACACACGTACAGATAGGTGTGTGTGTGTCTGCACACTGGTGTTAAAGGGGGGGGCTTAGAAATGTTTGTACAGACACACATCGGCTCAGCCGCAGCCCGTGGGACGGCTGCTTAGACATTACTAGTCAAGCGCGTCGCAGATTTGACTGCAGGCTAACAGACAGGTTGAATGCAGGTTTGAAATGCCAAATAAATGCAACCTCCAGGTAGAAAATAAAAGCAAGCCAGTATTATTTAATGCCCTGGTTCACACAGGGCTTCATAAACTATTTATGGTCTTCACCCAAAGTCACCATCAAATTTAAAAGGTGAGCGCGCTGGTGCTTTAACTGAAATGTGCCCAGCTTCATTCAGGGAGCTTTAAGATGCTGTTGCAGGGGCAGCGATGGCCACGTGTGCATCTGACCAGCTACAAAGTTCATCAGAAATGTAAAGGATGTAAATAAGGGGAGCTGCAGTTATTATGGTGCATTGATGTAAATAGGTAAGTAAAGCTCATGCTGAGGACACATCATTAGCCACCGCACTCCACAGGGAACACTTAGATCCAGGTGAGTGGCCACTCGATACCTCCAAGGCATCTGTGTGTGGGTGCGTGTGTGGGTGTGTGTGTGTGTGCGTGTGGTGTGTATGAGGTAGGGAGGACAATGAAGCATGCAGCTAGCAGTGGGGATTGGGGTGAATGAAGATCTGAGGTGAGGTAACTATGCAAAGATTCAGCCTCACTGTGTTATTACGCACACTGACTCCTGCGCTGCAACTTTATTTTCCACATCATGCACTGTGACTGTGTTCTACCCCTGAACTCAGTAACACAAGAAAAAAGCTCATGAATACTGATACTAGTCTGTATGTTCAAAAGCAGTAAAATGTTCATGATGATGGGCAGGCAGTGGGACAGCGTAATGCTGCCTTGCTCATAGTGGGAGACAGAAAGGGGACAAACCTTGCCGACAGGCGGGCTCTTCTACAGGCCATCCGTTTGGCAGGTGGGGATGAGGAGAGAATGGGCACAATTAGTTATCTGTACTGTGAACGTGCAGCGTGTGGGGAGGAGGCAAACGCAGTGTTAAAGGTAAAGGAGCTCGCTGTCATCAACAAATACTGAGTGAACCTCATCATCCCACAGAAAACATCAGCGACACTGAAACTCTTTCAGAACAGCTGCTGCAGACTGATGTGAGGAAATCTGTCAGATACTTTTAACGCTCTGATCGCCTCCAGTAAATATGACACGGGAGCGTAGCTAAGGCTTAAAGCTGACCTACAGAGATGCACAGGAACAAACTGATGCAGGCGAGTCGAGGAAGACAAAGGAAAGGTCTGAGACGAAGACAGCAAGGACACTTAGCTGCATCAAAGTATAACCAGTATGCTAATTGGAGACTGGTCCCTGATTAGTACCAATGGAAAGGGCTGACAACATGCTGCGTGTGTGTGTGCGCTGTCTGTGTGTGTGTGTGTCTGTGTGTGTCTGAGAAAGTGAGGCCTCATGCTGTGAAATCTAGACTGAGGTGATTAGTAAAGCATTAGTGGCTGCATGCAACACTCAGAACACGCTGTCAAGGACCTTATTTACACGCGTGTGTGTGTGTGTGTGTGTGTGTGTGTGTGTGTGTGTGTGTGTGTGTGTAGGGAGGGGTCTTTTAAAGGTATAATACATCATTTCAAAATGAGCGGTCTGCTCTAAACCACAAAACGGGGACAACACGTGTATGCTCCTTTATTCTGAAAACAAAATGGATTTGCACGCACACACACCACACACACACACACACACACACACACACGCACACACACACACACACAGGCTCTCGTCTTCACCTCACACTATCACACAGGGAGGGAACTTCTTCATGATGTGCAGCTGCACAGCAGAAAACAATACAGTCTGCCAAAAGTCGCTGCGCTGCAGTCCAAGGAGACACACACACACACACACACACACAATGAGAAGGAGGCAGAGGAGGCGACAGAAAGACGAAGACAAGCGAGTGAGCCGCACATTAGAGGAGCTGCTCCGATGTCGCTCTTGGTCTTGGTGACTCGGAGCAGAACGGGCTCATCGAACAGAAAAACAGGCCTCCTGTCAGCGGCGGGGCTCACTGTGAGCGCAGAGATCATTCCTCCGTTTCAGCTCCTCCACCACTGAGCTCTGCCTCCCTCTATCTGGGTTTTTCGTCATCTCGTGTCGTCTTGTCCGAAACACAAGAACACGCTTTGTCTTTTACGTGCTCGTCTCCTCTCCACCTGCTTAGAAATATTGGAGACTAGAAAAGCTGCACACACACTGCTCTGTGATCACACACACACGCACAGGTGGGATATGCCCTTACTGTGCATGAAAAACCTGCAACAGCAGACGTTTGTAGCAGGAGCACGTTACAGAGACGGAGGCCATGCCGGTTCTCTCATCTGAAAGACGATTGAACCGTCTGTCCTGGGTTATATAAAACGCACAGATCGTCCAATGTTAATTATTAAACCAGATGTAAACACATTATTCTTTGCTTTCTTTAGTATATAGTGTCCTGGCCCTTAGGCTGCTGTCTCTCACACACAACAGTCTCCAATGGCAGCTTTGTACCAGAGGCAGAAATGGATAGCTCAATTTCTTTCTCTCCATCGCTCCTCAGTGTGTGGGAGATGGACTGAGGCTGTGTGTGAATGTGTCCATGTGTGTCTTTAAACAGTGTGAAGTGTGGGCATTTCCACTCCACCACACTATTATTCTGTGTTGAGTAGCTGCATAAAGCACTTTCACTGGTCCAGCCTTACAGCCGGCCTCGCAGGTTAATGCAGCGTTGCTGTAACGCTCATGCGAGCGGCCACAGGTGCGATCCCCGTCACGTTTCCTCGCTGTAAACTAGATATCTGCTCACAATTTCCTCTTGGTTTTCAGATGAGTCGTATCAGTAAATAATAACATCATCGTGCAGCAGAAACCATCGTGCTGCTGCACGAGGACACCTCGTAAGAGTCCGCACGGGTTCAGTAAAACCAGGATGGAAGGAAATTAAACTGTTCATTTCTTTTAGCCCCCTGCATCCTTCTTGCATGATCTCTCCTTCCCTCCTAGAGCGCCTCCGTTTCCTCCTCCCTCCCGCTCTGCCTCCAGAGCAGGGCACTGACCACATGGTGTTTTAATTAACGTTGTGCAGTGTAAGAGCCGAGGCTGGCGCGAACACACACAGGGCGTGACTGCACCATCACAGTGAAGCTGAACGTTTGGGCTGAGAGCTGTAATATTAAGTGTTGCAGGCAGGCCGGCATGTGGCAGTGATCTCAGGTTTAGCATCATTACTAATGTACGTGAATAATCCGGTGATGTCTTTATGAAGACCCGCCTTTAAACCAGTCATTTAGAAACAACCCGCCGTCGAGTCGACATCAAAAAACCCGTCTTTGAAAGCTCTTTGTAAAAACCAGAGAACATAACCCGATATAGATCTGTTCTAATATAATCAATAATCTTTCTCTGAACAGCAGCACGCTGACCAGTCTGACCTGATGGGTACGAGATGAACACCGACATGTTTCCTGAATCTGTCTAAAAACGTCTTAATGTGAAAAAGTGTTTCTAATGAAATGAAGATTTTGTAGCAACAAAATAAACTGATTCTGTTCATCTGGACGTCACCAGGTGACGTCTTCAGTCTCAGCTGACTGCAGGTTTCAGTGGTTGTTGATCAATGGTCATTAGAATTTGCATAATTAAGATGAAGGAACTGACCTCCCAGCCCATTGTCCCTTCAGTGGGCTGGTTTCAGTCATTATGCAAATGTCCTGTTTATGAGGTTGAAACCTGCAGTCAGCTGAGACTGAAGACGTCACCTGATGATGATGAAACGTTTCTCCCACTGAAAACGTCCAGATGCACAGAATCAACCTTTGGAGATTTACTTACCTGGATGACTGAGGATGCATCAAGACCTTAAGCTAGGGCTGCTCGATTATGGCAAAAATGATAATCACAACTATTTTCACTGAAATCGAGATCTCGATTATTTGACGATATTTATTTAACAATAACAATGTGTTGAATAATGACTTTAAAAAATAATATAAAATAGTGCAAATACTGATAACAGTGCAAATGTTTGCAAGTATAAGAAATAAATGAAAAATGTAAACATCTGTGTTTAGTGAGCTTTGCAGTGTTGCTCTGTGGTGCAGCTACACTGTAGCAAAGTTACACACTGTGTCTACTTGATCCACGTCTGACTGAACCCATAATGTTTCCACACCACTGAAGTTTTTTTTACCTCTTTTCAACCAACAGCAGTCACTCTCCTCTCCAAATAACTTCTGCTTAGCTTTCCGAGCTTCCCTCGGGTCCTCTTAATCAGCGGTCCCCAACCCCCGGGCCTCGGACCGGTACCGGTCCGTGAGTCGTTTGGTACCGGGCCGCGAGAGTTGAGGCTCAGGTGTGAAATGTATGGTTTTCAGGGTTTTTATCGGTTTTCAGCGTTATTTTGTTATCGTTTTTATCGTTACTCGGTTTTCCTGGGTCTTTTCACGTGTGTTATGAATAAATCTTCTTTTTTTCGGTACCGGTACTAGTTTTATTTTGTTGTATTTATCCGCGACACCTTAAAGGCCGGTCCGTGAAAATATTGTCGGGCATAAACCGGTCCGTGGCGCAAAAAAGGTTGGAGACCGCTGCTCTTAATTGTTGTGACACGTGTTCGAAATGCAGAGAGGTGCGCTCGATTTGCCACACGGAGCAGCGCGAGAGTAAAGCACGAGGGAGGGGCTAATAATCGGCTCAGTCATTTTTAATGATCGTTGAAAGCCCAGATCGTAATCGAGATTAAAATTCGATTAATTGAGCAGCACCAGTGTTGTTTTTCAGTAAAGTGAGGGGTAAATATGTCACCTGAGCTGTTTTTGGGCCCAAACACGAGCGGCGGCGTTCCTGCTTGTAAATATTTTCCTCGGAGCTGCAGGGATTCCTCTCTAGACTTCCCACGTTGACCCTCTCTCCCTCTGTCTGCCTGTGTGTTGTGTCTCTTTCTCTTCCTGACAGCGTAATTAACAGGACCGTGGGGTGCACCGTGTATTACCCACGGAGCGATGTGACAATCACATTACTGGACTGAGTTAGCCGGTAGGAGCTGGCCTCCTCCCTTCAAGCAGTCAGAACTGTCAACATAAAAACACTGAATCACTGTTTCACTCGGACGTTACATTGTTGGACTTGTGTTTCTGTGACACGCAGACGTGCAGCAGACTGAGGCGGTCGAGCTGCGTGACAATCTGAGGCGAGCGCACTTACAAGTGTCGGAGTTCCTGAATGTGAGAGCTGATTATCGAGGGCGCCTGATACGACCGTTAAACAGGCGCTAACACTCACTAAGTGACACAGTCAGTCGCTGCTGCCCCCTAATCGTGCACGCCCACAGGCTGAGCACGTGCACGAGCGTAGCCGTCAGAATCAGAGCGACAGGCCGTAAACTCACAACATTCAAACAGCACAACTTAAACTTGAAACGTGCCGCCTGTGACACACTGAGCGGGGACAACAGGAAACAAAGTGACACGAACCTGTGTGATGAAGGAAAATGTAGACACTTTAACAGAGGGAACAATCCTTTTACATCAACACGTTACAGCCGAGTCCGAGCAGCTCTGGCCACTCACCACCTGCATTCATCTCGGTTTCATTTATTACTGTAAACTCGTTAGTGCCGCGGCGACCGAGAGAAGGAAACGATCTGCGGTGGAGACGAGGAAGACGATGCGTGAAACGGAGCATCTGCTCATTTTCTTTTCATCGGCGCTTTCAGACTAAATAAGATCTTCGTTGAAGAGTGGGGGAGGAAAGGGCTGCGGGAAATGTAAGAGGAACTGGGCAAGCTCTTAAAAATAATCTGCCTCAATTTCATAATTAATCTGCGCTAGGTTTTCACACAATTAGCACGTTAATTAACCCAAAACTGCCACCACTGTGCAGGGATGTGTGCGTGCCTACGCTGCAGAGAGAACGACGAGTTAGACGTCAGACTGAGTGGAAGATCAGGGCGGAGGAAAGTGGTGAGCACTGGGTGGAGGACAAAGGTGAGGAGGTGAGGGGGGAGGAGGAGGAGGGCCAGGATAACGGTCATGTGGTGAAGAGCGAAGAAGACTGACGGCAGGTAGAAGACACGGACGCTGCAGCTGTGGGGGCGGGGCCACACACTAGGGAGTGAAGTAAAAGTTATTCCAGCTGTGCTGATGTTTGGAGCCTCTCTTCTCCAGACGCCACACACACACACTCAGGTCTGGCGAGGGGCTGCAGATCAACCCACAGGTCCACCTCGTTAATCTCCATGACGACAGAGATGCTAAGGCAGCAAATTAGCAGAAAGGGGAGAAAACGGGAATCTCACAAAAGAGTCAGGTCTTAAACACACACACCGTCGACCTTTGCTCCCCTGTGATGATAATGGAATTAAATGAAGAAACTCAGCGGCGCTGCAGCGGCGCGCTCGTGCAGACAAACATGGATTTACTGTGCAGCGTGTTCGTTTGTGTCATCCTGTCCAAACCTAAAAGCATCACCTGTGACCTGCATCATCATATAAAGGTTTAGACACTCCAACGATGATTCTCCAACGTTTGATCTGTAGTCGTGGCTGCTCCTCACAGCCCACCAGACAAAAAGGTCTTTGTTTCACCGTCTGTCTCACCTCTGTGTTCATGTGAGTGCATGCTTGTGCTTTCATGCTTCCAGAGTGCCATCACACATTCACAATGGCTGGGTTCACACCAAACTCTGAAGTCACGCACACGGAAAAGAAAAGCGCCTCACTCACCGATCATGTGATTGGCAACGTGAATCTGGATCTCTCTTTCTGTCTCGAACGTCATTTGGCATTTAATACACTGGTAGGTCTTTTTCTATAACAGAAGGAACACAGGAGACTGGTCAGTGCAATAAGGCTAATGAGAAACAGGCTTACATGTTAGCACATCAGACACACACAGACAGACTGCACAGGAATGAAAGAATTATTAGTGCAGTGAAAGCTACCAGAGAAAAGTGGAAAAGGCTAAAAATAAAACTGCACTTTTCCGCACTTGCAGTCATCCCTGCACATATGAGACATTTCAACCTCACAAATTCTTGCACTGAAAGTCCAAGTCTTTGGAGGGTTGGGAAAGGAAGAGAAGGTATGCAGCTACACAAACACCAAAGCTGGATCGAAAGCGAGAGAAGGAAATGAAAAAAGGAGGGTGTGAACGCGAACGAGATGAAGGGAAGAAGCGATGAAAGAGAAGGAAAAAAGGACAAAGGAGAGAGAGAAGGAGCTACAGAGAGAGGAACCAGAGGCTCTGCTTATCCATTCATAGCACAGAGTGATCACTCATGCACAAACACATACAAAATACACAAAGGCCCCACTTCCACTGTGTCTCTGCTGCTTCAGCCTGCTAGGATGACTACACACACACACACACACACACACACACACACACACACACACACACACACACACACACACACACACACACACACACACACACACA